>NW_017670496.1:126502-180377 GCF_001879085.1 Nicotiana attenuata
CCCCCCCCCTTCTTTATACGCCTAATCCTCTTGTTGCGCGGACTGTCCAAAATGACACCTCACCCATATTCCATCCTCCAAAGATACACTGACACACGCCCCTCCAAAGATACACTGACACACGCCCGGCAACATTTTCGGAGAGTCCAAGCAACATAGCTAATCCTTAATTCATAACACATGTCTGCTTTCTCTTCTGACATTACACATCTGTTCAATCGAGCACCAATTTTATGTGTCTAAATGAATTTTTTTGGCAAATTCAAGGGTCATCTATGCCGTCACCCTTTCACTATGACCAAGTGTAATTCCTTGGTATCACCTTAATCTATTTTGGTGGATTCTATGCAGTTTAATTCTTGTGTCCTTCAAATATTTATTCTCCTTTGCTGCTTTCATGTCCAATCATTAAACCCCATGTACTTATACACAGAGTGATATAGAATATCCAAAGATTTCAAGCAAAAAATTCATGTTGTGAGGGGTTATGCTTTTAGGGGATGTGAAGATTATTTTATTTGAGTGAAGGAACAGGTGCGTAATTTAGAGGGCGTAAGATGCTCTTTTACAGACGAAGAAATGAGAACTCCTGTGGTATGACTTAGGTCTAGCACAACCTTTCAAGTTCCCAAATTTCCTACCAAACTTTTCCAGTTCAAAGATTAGAGGAGCCTTGGTTATCCTTAAAGATGGTTTAACTAAAGATTATTGTTTGCCCTTGGTATACAAAGAGCATAACTACCTCGTTGCTATGCATTTTATTTAAGGGTGTGTCAAATTACAGAACACGTATTTGCAACACTGTTGGCTTCATTGATGATAAGATTCTCTTAATTTATCCCTCTATGACAGTATGACTTCTATTGCTCTATATTTTGACCCTCTCTGCACATGGTAGTTGAATGAGAAAGCATCCACCTCTATGTATAACATAGTTTGAATATCATTAATGTAATTGGTTTTGTATTGCATAATGCAGTTAGGTTTGGTTTTTTGATAGCAATCTTTGCTAGGGATGTACTGTGTCACTAGAGCATTTGCATTTTATCCATTTCAGTTTGTAATGTAGACGGCTTAACAAATGAAGCTAATTATTGAATTTATCAATGACAGCCAAGCTGGCGCCGACCAAAAGGTATTGATTCAAGGGTTAGAAGAAAGTTCAAGGGATGTGTCCTGATGCCCAACATTGGGTACGGGTCTGACAAGAAGACCCGACATTATCTTCCCAATGGCTTCAAGAAGTTTGTTGTGCACAATGCAAGTGAGCTTGATGTTCTAATGATGCACAACAGGTAATGCAACTATTACAGTATTTGCTTATCATTTGAACATGAAACACTAGTTTCCTTGTCTTTGGTCTTGGCAGCCGAGCGATTGCTTTTGTTTTTGTTCACAGAACTTACTGTGCTGAGATTGCACATAACGTGTCCACAAGGAAGAGAAAAGAAATTGTTGAGCGAGCAGCCCAACTTGATGTCGTTGTGACTAACAAGCTTGCTAGGTTGCGCAGCCAGGAGGACGAATAAGCATTCGTGCTTCGGAAGAGATCTTTGAGCCTTAGAACAGACCAATATATATTCAGTATTTGAACTAATTGCCTGTCTTTTGACTGCAAGCCAGTTTTGTGTTTTTTCTTTGTTGTGGCTTTTGAACCATCCAATTGCTTTCAAATGTTTAAATCATCAGATTTTAGCTTTCCAATGTTCTGTTTTGGTTACAGGTTATAGTATTGCTGCATACTGCTCTACAAATTATAATAGATGATCTGATCTTGCTTTATTTATCTAGCCTATGTTATTCAACTTTTAAGAATAAAGACGAGGGTGGTACTGTTTGCGCCCTTAATTATTCTATAAGCCAACATAAATAAGAGGGAAAATTATATCTAAATGGTTTGCAGATGACAAGATACTAATTCTACGATGTCTGGGATCAACAATTTTATTTCGCCTTGAGGTAGTAGTTCCTTCGGAGTAACATCGTTGACAAGAGTAAAGCAAAGAAAACAAGAAAATGACAATATTTTCTGTTCTTTTGTGATTATTCTTATTCTTAGAAATTTTACTTCTCGGGGATATCTCTCTTGTAATACCTATCATTTGGCGAAAGGAGGAAAGTGGAGAAGTTGACTTGTCGTTCCTTTATTATACATATTCTTCGAACTTAAACATTGATCACTTTTCACGAAATATTACTGTCACTAACATAAACACTAGTTATTCAAACATATGTGTAAGTTTATAAACAGTGGATTTTACATAACAGTGGAGCTTCTCTCGAATAATCAAATTCAGAATAAACAGGTTATAGGAGAACCACTATGACTGTCCAACGGGACAAAATTATCGGGACGGGACGACATTTAGGCGGGACGGGACGAAACGGTCGGCCCATCCCGTCCCGCTAACAAACGGGATGGGACGGATGGACGGAACGGAACGGGACGGCTTCGCGGGCCTTAAAGTGCAGTTCTAAAAAAAACGTCTAGTTTTTTGACAATGACTAAGTTTTTAAAGTTTGCAACGGCTAGTATTTTGACTTATTTAATTAACTTAAATGTTAAAACGAAAATTAGAAAACTAAGTAAAGAATTATAAAATATTAAAACAAAAGACTTATAATGAAATATTCTAGTAATTTTAATAGAGTTATAATTTATTTGATATAATTTCAAAGTATTAAGTAACTAACAAAATTCATAAAAAAAATTCACTGCTTAGAGCCTTTTATTTTATTAATAGAACTTTCAAATCTCACATACAAATATAATTCTTTTGAAGAGCACCTAATCTACGCAGCCACCTTCTAGGAAGGGTTCTGTTTGAACTAGGCCTCTTAGTAGCCAATTACAAATTATCATACTAATATTTGTAAGCTCCTATATAGCTTCTTTTTAACTTATCAATAATCTCTCTCGGACATTGTTCTGGAATTGGCAATGTTGATTGATGTTCCATGAGCTCCATGTCGTCATCGCTCCCAGTGCTAAGTATCTCATTGTATTCTTCTTCTTCCCTAGTGGTTAATTTTTTAAAACCAAGATTTCTTCTTTTTGAATTAATCCAATCTCTGAATAATATGAAAATCTCTAGATTGTCCTCCGTTAATGCATGTCTATGATCTCCAATTTGAAATCTTGCCGCGCTAAAAGCACTCTCCGATGCTACTGATGATGCTTGAATAGCCAGGATATCTCGGGCCATTATTGAAAGTATTGGAAAAGCCTTGCCACGCACCCTCCACCATGCCAAAAGTTGTTCATTGGCTTCTTCATCTTTAATACTTTCCAATCCTTGATTAAGATAAGAATCAACTTCATCATCAATAGAGGAATCAAAACATGTGATATCATTCATATCTTCCGATAAAACTTATGCTCTAGACTTAGAAGTAGAAGGAGCAGTTTCACAATCTGTTGTTTCCATAGATTTATATTTATCAAACATTGATCTAGCATAAGAATATATGCTAGCTTGGCAGTCTTCGAGAGATGGTTGTTCATTTTCTTGAATTGCTAAATTCTCATAAATTTTACGAACAAGTCCCTTTGCACCTCTTAGTTTTAAAGATGGGTTAAGTAGAGTAGAAATTAAATAAACTTGGGGAAGAGGAAAAAATTACTTTTTAAATTTTGAAATCATTTCATTAATGGCCGGTGCATAAGTTGGATTTGTTTTATAATTACCAAATACAACAAAAATTCCATAAATATACCATAATATTTGTGTAACAGTAGGAAAATATATACCAGAAATTGTTTTGTAGCATAATAAATTTTTCTAAAAATTTAGTAAGCTCTTTGATCTCATCCCAATTAGAATCAACAATTTGATCAGCGGGGATACCATTATGCATATTAGATACCTTTTGGATAGGCACCCGATAATCATAAGCAACTTTAAACATTTCATAAGTAGAATTCAACCTAGTAGAAACATCTTTTGGAACTTTTCTAAATGGAAGGTTAGCACTAGCACATTGTTGAGCAAATTCACGAATTCTACTCGCTTTATTAGCACGAAAAATATAGGCGCAAGCATGTTGTATTTTACTACAAGCATCAGAAAATAAATTAAGACCATCTTTTACAACCAAGTTAAAAATATGGCATGTACATCTAACATGAAAAATTGCTGGATTAATTGGACAAAGTCTAGTTTTTAAGTTATTTGCTGCGGTTGTGTTAGCAGAAGCATTGTCTAAGGTGATAGTTAAAACTTTATCACTGAGTCCATAAAAATCAAGTATTTGTAGAACAGTAGTTGCAATATATGCTCCAGTGTGTTTTGAATCAACAAATTATAACCAATAATACGTTTTTGCATGTTCCAGTGATGATCAACCTAATGACATGTAACAGTTAAATAATCACAACCATTAGGACTACGACCTATATCAGATGTGATAGATACTTTAAACATGACAAATACATTTTTAGGTGCCATAATTTAAATACGAAATTAAATTAAAAAAAATTAACACAAAAACTAAACACAAAAATAAAATACGAAAATAGAACACGTAAAGTATACATAAAAATTAAGCACTAAAATGATATGCAAAAATTATATATTAAAATTAGGAGATGGAACGAGTGTACCGTGATTAAATGTTGAAACTTGAAGAAATTGCCCAAAATATTGCTCCAAATACTTGACAAATTAATTTGAAGCTTGAAAGTTGCTCCAAAAATTTGTCCAAATACTTGAAAGTTATCACTTGATAGTTGATAGTAAGAAAACTGAGAGAATAATGTAGATAGAATGTAAGAGATTTGGGAGAGGATGATTGATTTTTTGTGGGAAAAAATGAAGAAGGATGGGGGTATTTATAGTAGAAAATAGGACCAAAGTGTAATTTAATAAACCTAGGGGTTATATTAAAAGTTTGGTGTAGGGGGTGTTTTAGGGAGGAAGGGGGGGGGGGGGCTATTTTTGACCATTTTTGGCCGTTGGGAACGGCTATTATGCGGGACGGGACGAAACGGAACAGGACAAGGGACGAAATGGCCGTCCCGTCCCATCCCGTGTCCTGTTTAACATTGGTCCATCCCGTTTAAAGTGAAGTGGGCCGGGACGGGAGCCATCTGAACCACTAACAAAAACTGCAAGCACACGAATCCCTCTTAATTCTTCTGTCGAGGAAATTAAGATTCGAGCCAGAAGGTTTCACCGTCAAACATACACAATAGGTATTTATTCAAGAAACTAAAGTCTAAACTAATACAGCATCAAGTTCCCAGGAAGAAAATTACTCCATAAAGGAGTTCATATCGTAAATCATAGAAAAGAAGAATTAGAAAACATTACAACCCAATTAGGAGAATGGGATCTATCTCTCCCAAAATGGACTATTTGTTTTTCGTTTTAATTTCTATAGCAAATTCTAATATTATTTAAAAGTTAAATTAATTGTCTATTTACAATCCTCTTCTCCCGGTATAAATCACCATCCCCGTAAGTGACTAATCCACTCTTTATAACAATTTGGCTTTAAAGATTCCTGAAGAAACTTAAAAGCTTTCTCTCAATTTATTTTCGTAGAAATATCGTGGGGTAGCCACTGTTTAAGCTGGTATTTACTTTTTATCCAGCATTTTCAATGCTTAGCAATAGTAGCCACTAATCTATTAAAATTAATATGAAAAGACAATGTTAACCTTTCCTTCCCAAACGGAGCCATTTTCCTTGTCCGATCTGTAAACCCTGTCATTCACCACCGTCGGCGAGAATTCACTGTATTACTTGGTTGATCTCTTCCTCCTTATGCTCTTTTCTGTTTTTTGATTTATGAGTCTTAATTTCAAGTTTTTGTTTTGTTTTGTTTTTGCTTGTGATTATGATTTTAAAGTTTACGTGCATGAACTTGTTGATCTTTCGCTTTCATTTTGTCTCTTTTTGCATGGAATACATAAATCGACCACTACTTGTTCCTTTTTACTTTACCTTTTGTTCAAAGTTGAAAGGATCAATTCAATCTCGATTTTTGTATTACCAAACACAAAACCAATCTTATCTATTTAGATTATTTTCTTCAATGATTTTTAAGAGTTCACGAACTCTTACATTATTGTCTTGGACAGACAGTCCTTAACTTACAGTTACACGTTCAAAAGTTAAGGACAAGCAGTCTTTAACTTACAGTTACAAGTTCAAAAGTTAAGGACAATAGGTCCTTAACTTTGTCTTACAAGTTCAAAAGTTAAGGACGCTTGGTCTTGAAGTTTGAGTTCCAAGTTCAAAAGTTAAGGACAGACAGTCCTTAACTTACAGTTACACATTCAAAAGTTAAGGACAAACAGTCCTTATCTTACAATTACAAGTTCAAAAGTTAAGGACAATAGGTCCTTAACTTTGACTTACAAGTTCAAAAGTTAAGGACGCTTGGTCTTGAAGTTTGAGTTCCAAGTTCAAAAGTTAAGTACATGTAGCCTTGAAGTCCTTAACTTACAGTTACACGTTCAAAAGTTAAGGACAAGCAGTCCTAAAGTCCTTAACTTACAGTTACAAGTTCAAAAGTTAAGGACAATAGGTCCTTAACTTTGACTTACAAGTTCAAAAGTTAAGGACGCTTGGTCTTGAAGTTTGAGTTCCAAGTTCAAAAGTTAAGGACAGACAGTCCTTAACTTACAGTTACACATTCAAAAGTTAAGGACAAACAGTCCTTATCTTACAATTACAAGTTCAAAAGTTAAGGACAATAGGTCCTTAACTTTGACTTACAAGTTCAAAAGTTAAGGACGCTTGGTCTTGAAGTTTGAGTTCCAAGTTCAAAAGTTAAGGACATGTAGCCTTGAAGTCCTGAACTTAGAGTTCCAAGTTCAAAAGTTAAGGACATGTAGTCCTGAAGTTAAGGACATGAGAGTTACAAGTTCAAAAGTTAAGGACAATAGGTCCTTAACTTTGACTTACAAGTTCAAAAGTTAAGGACGCTTGGTCTTGAAGTTTGAGTTCCAAGTTCAAAAGTTAAGTACATGTAGCCTTGAAGTCCTTAACTTACAGTTACACGTTCAAAAGTTAAGGACAAACAGTCCTAAAGTCCTTAACTTACAATTACAAGTTCAAAAGTCCTTAACTTTGACTTACAAGTTAAAAAGTTAAGGACGCTTGGTCTTGAAGTTTGAGTTCTCAAGTTCAAAAGTTAAGGACATGTAGCCTTGAAGTCCTGAACTTAGAGTTCCAAGTTCAAAAGTTAAGGACATGTAGTCCTAAAGTCCTGAACTTAGAGTTACAGGTTCAAAAGTTAAGGACATGTAGTCCTGAAGTCCTGAACTTAGAGTTCCAAGTTCAAAAGTTAAGGACATGTAGTCCTGAAGTCCTGAAGTTAAGGACATGAGCAGAAGGGTATTTTTGTCCGGGCGGGTAAAGTTTATTAAAGCAGTGACTAAAGACTAAAGATATTTTAAACGGTGGCTTAAAAGTAAATACATGTGTTATTAGTGGCCAACCGTGCACTTCCCCCTTTATTTTCCCGTCTCTTTTCTAACTAGTTAGGATAGCCCGTGCTGAACACGAGCCCAATAATACTATGCTAAATGTATGAGTGTAATTTTTTTTTAATTATAAAAAAATTAGATTATTTGCACCGTATATTCTTTTAGCCGTACTGAACTTCTGAAATCTGATTAGCTGAACATATTTAATGTATAAAATTTTATTTCCAACTAAAATAAGGCCCTAAGAAATCAACGGTAGATAAAAACTTTAATCAATAAGAACAGAAATACAATTGAAAAACTATATCCGATACTTAAAATGGGGCGAAGGGCGTATTGCACATGCACATATATATATATGTTAGTTTATTATGTATATTACCTATGTTTAAAGGAGATTTTCAAATTTTTACCTCTATCTTATTGATGATTCGTCTCCTCCAGAAGGGGCCGTTTTCTCAATTTTATACTTTGTTATCAAATTATCTAACACTATTTTAGTATTCAAAAAAGCACCTCACTGATTTTAATCGAGTAGAGTATAGTGATTAAGTGAGAGAGTCTAACTTGTAGTATAACTCAAATTTTATGATTTTTGATAGTTTAACTTGTGTTGTATATTTTCCTTTTTATTCTCAAATTTTCCAATAAAAATAACAAAAAAATGCTCAATGATTAAGTCTTATCTTGCCCGATGCTGGCACGTATTCGCTGCAACCCTATAATACCATTGCAATTGCAGTGAGTACTCGTTCCCTTACAAAATAATTTAATTAAGGAGCAACCTTAATTAAACTTAATTTGTTAGTCCTCAAAAAAGAGTATAAAAACTGAGGTTTTTGTTTTATGATCTTAAATCTGCACTAAATCAACGAGGATACGTGTGGCATGATTATTGAGGACAGTAAGTAGAAAGTAAGCAGGTTGGATTGGGAAAGTGGGTATGGCTTGATGATTGCATATCAGCAAAAGGGTAATTTAGTCAACACATCAAAGATTTTATGAAGAAGCTACAATAATTTATTTTTTCAGCCAATAGAATTGCTCAGTTTTGTTAAAATTACAAAAATATACTCGTGGGCCCAGATTTTAAGCAAACTGCTCAAGCAGACATGTTGAATTGAAGCTCCTCAAACTCCCTCTTTTTTTTTTCCTTACTTCATATTACTGTATCGACGAACAACAAAGTTCAAATGTACTCTTTGCATCCTGGACAACCCAAGTTGGGAAAAACTTCTCCCAGCCTTCAACAAAGAAATAGAAAATTTAGCTAAACTATGAGCTACTTTGTTTAACTTCCTAGGAATATAAAGAAATTCGATGTGATCTAACATGCTTAATAGCTTAGAAATGTCTTCACACAACACTTCTATTTCCCATGATGTAGCCACCTCTTTTTGGATCATATCAACAACATTCTTAGCATCAGATAAAATCTTCACACTTTTCCATCCAAAAGTAATAGCATATTCAAGTGCCTTTCTTATGGCAATCGCTTCAGCAGTCATGGTTTTCCCAACATATTGAATTGAGGATCCATGGGCATGAAGCAGTTTTCCAAGGCTATTCAAAGCTGCAACACCAATACTCACATGTCTATCATAACACCGTAATCCTGCGTCTGTAAATAATAAAATATCATCTTGAAAAGTTGTTAGTTTAGGCAGAAACTCATTTCCAGTTGAATGTCGTGCAGCGAGGCAACTAGTTAATAGATCTTTCAGTAGATTCAGGAAAGTGCTTAGCATTTAAGAACAGGTTGTACCACCACACAGAAAAGTCAGTTATGTTTTCAATATCAGGCCAATTAATAGGACTTTGTTTCCATACAAGCTGAGATCGGGGACATCTAAATAGCATATGTTCTATATCTTCACTTTCAAGACCACAAATCTTACACGTTTTTATCCAGGTTCTGTAATCTTTTAGCTAAGGTATAATTAACGGGCAAAGAGTTAATCACACACTTCCTTAGAAAATGTTTAAGTTTATTTTTAATTTCTAAGTTCCACAAATAATCCCAGAAGCTTTTAGGAAAAGAATGACAACTCGCCTGGGCTTCCGAGTTCCTAATAGTCTTACCTGCCAAACCCTTTGCTAAATAGTAACACGACTTAACTTCATAGTTTCCAGATTTTGAATGATGCCATAGTAATCTATCATTAAGACCTATGATGGATATTGGTATAGACAAAATTGCATCTAAATCTTCAGGTTCAAAGGTCGTACTTATCTAATGAAGTTTCCAGGTATGCGTATCTTCGTCAATTAAGTCGGCAACCTTAAGATCTAAATTGTTTTGCATTTGAATATTTTTTGGAGTAAAACCATTATTTCTTGGAATCCAAGGATCAGTCCAAACATTTATATTTTTTCTATCAGAGATCCTCCACCTTAGTCCAGTAACTAATAGATCTCTTTCCCACAAAATACTTCTCCAGATCCATGATCCTGTAGATGATGTAGAAGCGTCAAGGAAAGTTAAGTGTGAAAAGTATTTGCTTTTAAGTACTCTTGTTAACAACGAATCCGGGTACGACAATATACGCCAAGCTTGTTTAGCTAACAAAGCCATATTGAAAGCCTTTAAATCCCTAAATCCTAAGCCCCCTCTTGATTTAGAATCACATAATCTTTCCCATTTCTCAATATGCACCTTCCTTTTATCCTCAGTTTGTCCCCACCAAAAGTTAGAAAAAAGAGATGTAATTCCTTGCACAGACCATTAGAGAGTTGGAAGCAAGACAAGGCATAGGTAGGGATTGTTGCAAGTACAGATATAAGTATTACTTCTTTCCCTGCTGAACTTAAAAATTTACTTTTCCATCCTTTTATTTTTGTCTTGACTCTATCCTTAATAAACTCTAACATCTTTTTCTTTGAGCGTCCCATGATAGCTGATAATCCTAAATACGTACCCATCTCAAACTCCCTCTTATTAATAGTAGGAAAACATGCCCAATTTTGGATACCCCACTACTTTATACCCAACGCTTTCAAGAAATTTGTAGTGCACAATGCAAGCAGGTAATGCAACAAGTAGTATTTGCCTTTCTTTTTAAACATAATGAATAGTTTCCTTGTCTTTGGTCTTGGCTGCCAAGTAATCACTTTTTAAACAATAAATCTAGCTGGCTATTTGTGTAAAGATAATGTTTTTAGCTTGCTAGATTGCGCAGTAAGGAGGAATGAATGAGATTTAGGCTTGAGAAGAGATCTTCGAGCATTATAAGAGATCTATATATTATGTGGTTCCGTGTTCGACTGCGAGTTAATTTTCTATTCTTCTTGAATTTCAACTTTGAATCATCCCATCTGATGGACATACCAGGTTAATGGCCTTATTAGTTTCAGTGTACTTCATTTTGGTCCTGTAATTGTTGGCTTGAGTTGTGCTATTATAATATACTGCTATTGGTGTTCGCTGCCTTGTAATAATTCTATAAGCCAATACGAGGGAAAATTATATATAAATAGTAAGATGAGAAAATAGGCTGTTCGTTATCAAATATCAACCGATTGTTCCGATCTAAACAAAATTATCTAACTGTCCACATAGCAGAAAGCATTATGGCTTTGAAACAAAGCAAAAACAATACACCCAATAAAACCAGACCCGGTATGTTCCCAACTTTTTGAAGGATAAGTGCTGACCATTTAATACATCAGCTGTTCATCACAGTAAATTCTCAGAAATATAGAGTAAACAAATCTGTGAGATACCATCTACAGAAAGTAAGGTACTCCAAGAAACACCATCCAAATTTTCACATGCTATGATTAAACACTAGTAAAGATGATAATAGAGAAAGCAAAACATAACAAAGAACTTAGTAAAACAAACACCAATGTTTTAACACCACAGCAGAATTAACAATCTCAACAAATATAAGGTCTTACTAGTGCAACATTAAGGCAGTAACTGAAAACATAAAAAGCAGAAAAGCATTCTACATATTACATCACAGCTTAGTACTCATCCTCATCTTCTCCCTCCCCTTCATCATCACCTTCAGCACCAACCTCCTCATAATCCTTCTCCAAGGCAGCAAGATCTTCACGAGCTTCACTGAATTCACCTTCCTCCATGCCCTCACCAACATACCAATGGACAAAAGCACGCTTGGCGTACATCAGATCAAACTTATGGTCAATGCGTGAGAAGACCTCAGCGACACTGGTTGAGTTGGAAATCATGCAAACAGCCCTCTGCACCTTAGCAAGATCGCCACCAGGAACAACAGTTGGTGGCTGATAGTTAATACCACACTTGAATCCAGTAGGGCACCAGTCAACGAATTGGATAGTGCGCTTGGTCTTGATGGTGGCCACAGCAGCATTAACATCCTTTGGCACCACATCACCACGGAACATGAGGCAGCAAGCCATGTACTTCCCATGACGAGGGTCACACTTAACCATCATGGAAGATGGCTCAAAGGCACTGTTGGTGATCTCTGCAACTGAGAGCTGTTCATGGTAGGCCTTCTCAGCAGAAATGACAGGAGCATATGAGGAAAGCATAAAATGGATCCTGGGGTACGGCACAAGATTGGTCTGGAATTCATTCACATCAACATTCAAAGCACCATCAAACCTCAAAGATGCTGTGAGTGAAGAGATAACCTGCACAGATTGGACACATGTTAGTATTATCAAAATAGGAGTTAGTTCTTTCGTTAGACAACCATGAGTGACAGGTTATTAAGCTACCTGTGAGATAAGGCGGTTAAGGTTGGTGTAAGTAGGGCGCTCAATGTCCAGTGAGCGCCTGCAAATGTCATAAATGGCTTCATTGTCCAGAAGGATGGAAACATCAGTGTGCTCAAGGAGGGAATGAGTTGACAGGACACTGTTGTAAGGCTCAACAACAGAAGTTGAGACCTGTGGTGAAGGATAAATTGTGAAACCAAGTTTTGACTTCTTTCCGTAGTCAACAGAGAGACGCTCCAGAAGAAGCGATCCCAGACCTGAACCAGTACCACCACCAACAGCATTAAAGACCAGGAACCCTTGAAGACCAGTACAGTTGTCTGCAAGCTTTCGGATGCGATCCAAGCAAAGATCAACAATCTCTTTCCCAACTACAAAGAGACACAACAAAAACAATCAGCATTTGACTGAAGAACAAAAAACTAACTTCAGCAAGATATAATACTTACTGGTATAGTGACCACGGGCAAAGTTGTTGGCTGCATCTTCCTTGCCACTTATGAGCTGTTCAGGGTGAAAGAGCTGTCGGTATGTTCCTGTCCTCACTTCATCAATGACAGTGGGCTCAAGATCTACAAAGACAGCCCGAGGGACATGCTTTCCAGCTCCAGTTTCACTGAAGAAGGTGTTGAATGCATCATCACCCCCTCCAACAGTCTTGTCACCTGGCATCTGGCCATCGGGCTTTGGGAAAACAAGACAGAATTATCAGCAATTCACAATCAAAAGGTCACTCAGGACATTGTGGCTTATCAAGGACAAATAAACAGTGTATGTCCATCACATTTAGAAATGTAACTTATGAATAAATCAATCTAGTTTCCACGAGACATCATTGAAGCGCCATATATCAATTCATACATAAGAGACTCCAAATAATTGTGATGCTAATAGATTTAACCAACACTAAAACACATTTGTCATTATATTTATATCCATTTAAATTATATTATAAGAACACAATCAATCTAAGATGCGCAGACACAAGCACACATACAATGTGTGACTTCAAGTGGATCTACATATCAACAAGTTTACAAAAATTATTTAGTTACAGTCCCTACAAAACCTACATTTAAATTGTTCAATCAGATCTACCAAAATATTAACATTTCAAAGACAAATGTGGATACTACATGTAAATTATTCAATCAGATATATCAAAATCTTAAACATTTCAAATCAAACGGACACACACGGTCAGATCTATCAATTTTATTCACATTCTGAAACAATCGGATACCTAAGTGACCTAGGTATGTATTATACAATCAGATCTTTTTAATTATTTTACATTTTGAATAAAATGGACATATATAGACTAGATCTACAACATTCACTCAGATCTATTGAAAAAACATTCAGATCTTAGATCAATTGACACATACATAACCTAGAAGTAAATTAAAAATCAGATCTGTGAAAAAAAAAACAAATTCACATCTATTCAAACAGATCTACCGCAAATATTTGACATTTTCATCAATTTATGAGAAGCAAATACACATGTCAAAACACAGAAAATGTGATTATTAAAAAAAAAGAAAAAAATATTATACCTGAATGCCGTGCTCGAGGCAGTAAAGTTCCCAGCAGGCATTTCCAACCTGAATACCAGCCTGACCAATGTGGATCGAAATGCACTCTCTCATTTTCACCGAAACCCTAAAAATTCAAATTTCAAAGAGGAGAAGAGCGGCGTTTATCAAGACGCCGTTTAAACAGAAAGAGATGAGTTTTCGAAATTCGAATTGTGAGTCTGTGGTACACTGAAGGGCCTTCGTTTTATAGGAGAAAGAATAAGGGAAAGGCGAAATGGATATCGGGTTGAGTAATACGGGCTATTAACTATGGTTAAGAATGTTTTTCGGTGATTTAGATTTTTATTAACCGTGGTTTGGTTATGTTAGGTCCAGCCGGTTCTGTTTTGAATTTTTTTGAATTGTGTGGAAAGGCCGAAAATGACGTTGCTCCTTCATTAGAAGAGATATTTGCAACTGTTATCCCGCTGGTTTTGAAAATTTTTGATTTAGATCCTTGTTATAATTTTTGAAGCATTTTTAATTAATCAAATTTTGCATTTTTTATCCTTTACACAGAAAATACGTTATATTACTCACAAATAGGAAGTAACAGTATAAATTGAACTTAATACATGGGTAATTAAATGATTTTATGAAGATTCGGGAGCATGACGATCAAGGTGCATATTTCAATTAAATTCAAAATTAAATGTGATTAAAAAATTAAATATACTTAATCAGAGATCAAAGGAACCAAGTCAATATTTCAGTGAACAATCTCCTTATTAGAATTGTAATGTATATTCAACAAAAAGCACTTTGAGCAAAAAGATATAATGTAATGAAATTTACTGTTTGCTTGATATATTTTTACATTTTCGTTTTATTGCTTAATTTGTATGGAAACTAAAGAGGAAAAAGGAGAAAGTACAATTTCACCACAAATTTTATGGAATGTATTAAAACTAGGGAAGAAAAAGGATAGAAAAACATAGAGTTTTTTATTTTATTTGGTTCATGGAAAAAATGAAGGAGAAGAAGAAAAGCATTAAAAAGTGAAAATGATTCTCGTCTAGAACAATTTTGTTTTCATCGTCTAGAACAATTTTTATTTTTTTTTAGACCTTCAGGGAAGAAAGAAATATACGAAAATTGTGAAAGTATATCTAATAGCTAACCCCTCAAACTTGCGAGATATTTTTATGTGGACACTCCAACTAAGGCCTCATTTGTTTGCATTTAATGGAGGTCTGAATCTTAATCATACAGATCTCAAACATTAAGTGCGTTTGTTTTTAAAGTACTGAATCTTAATCATTAAGTTTGTTAGTTTTTTTTTTTACTTCACAACCACTTAATAGGTCTTAATAGGTCTGTATGATTAAGATCTATAACAAAAACTTAATTTCATTAAGATGATATCATCCACATTCATTATTAATTGCTACCAACTCCTACCATTATCAAATATTACCATGTCACCCACCACCACCATACTCAACACCACCTCCTCCTCTTCCTCCTCCTTAATCATAGTCGCCACCATTATCGACAACCACCACCCAAAATTCCCAAAATCCCCATTACCCCCACCACCATCATTCTCAATCACAACCAAAAACTCATCTACCTCAAATACCATAACTAACCACCCCATCATTATCAAAAACCATAGTCGGCACTGCCTACCATTATAAACTACCACCACCTTCCTCAAGCACCACCACCACCACTGCCCACCATTCAGGATCGACTTCGCACAGATCAGTCCAGGCAGAAGAGTTATGCCGACCGTAGAGTTTGTAATGTTGCATCCATGGTAGGAGAGAGGGTATTGCTCTGGGTTTCGCCCATGAAGGGTGTGATGAGGTTCGGAAAGAAAGGCAAGTTGCGCCCTAGGTATATCGGACCTTCTGAGATTCTTCAGAGAGTGGGTACAAGCTCGCATTGCCACCTAGTATATCAGCAGTTCATCCGGTGTTCCATGTGTCCATGCTCCGAAAGTATCACGGTGATCAGTCTCATGTGTTAGATTTCAGCTCTGTCCAGTTGGACAAGGATTTGACTTATGAGGAAGAGCCGGTGGCTATTCTAGCCCGGCAGGTTTGTCGGTTGAGATCAAAGAGTTATCTTTCAATTTGAGTGCAGTGGAGAGGTCAGCCCGTCGAGGCAGCTACTTGGGAGTCCGAGTCGGACATGCGGAGTAGATATCCACACATTTTCACCAGTCCAGGTGCTTTTCTATGTCCGTTCGAGGACGAACGGTTGTTTTAGAGGTGGAGAAGGTGATGACCCGATAGGTCATCTTATGTTTTAGAACCTAATTTTGTGTTTCGAAGCCTCAAACACCTTGTTCTAGCCTTTCTCGATTTGCATGCGCAGCTCGAGTGTTTTTTCTGAAAGCCTTTATGTTAAAGACTGATAAAATATGAAATTTCTTCCTTAAAATCTATTTGAGTTAACTTCGGTCAATGTCTTGAGCAAACAGACCTAGATTCGTGTTTTGAAGGTCCCGGTGGGTCCGTATAGTGATTTGGGACTTGGTCGTATGCCCGGAATCGAATCCAGAGGTCCCTAGCTCGAGCTATTGCATTTTGTTGAAATTTGAAAGCTTAAAAGCTTAATGACTTTGAAAGTTTGACCAATATTTGACTTTATTGATATTGGGTCCGTATTTTGGTTTCGGAACCTGGTATAGGTCCGCTACTATATTTATGACTTGTCCGTCAAATTTGGTGAGAAACGGAGTTGGTTTGACATAATTCGGACGTTGTTGTGAAAATTGAAGTTCATGAGTTTTCTTGAAAATTTTATTTGATTTGGTGTCCAATTCGTATTTCTAGGTGTTATTTTGGCGATTTGATCGCACGAGCAAGTTTATATGATATTTTTAGACTTGTGTGCATATTTGGTTTGGAGCCCCGAGGGCTCGGGTGAGTTTCAGATAGGCTACAGAGTGAATTTGGGACTTAGGAATGTGCTGGTGTTTTCCAGTTCTGGAGCAGGCCTCAGACCTCACAATTGCGAGGTCAGGCTTCGCATTTGCGACCTCTGATAGGTTCGCATTTGCGAAGAGTAGCTGGGGCACCTCAAGTTCGCATTTGCGAACAAGACTTCGCATTTGTGAAGTGGGGCATGGGGATACAGTGATCGCAATTGCGATCAAACGGTAGCATTTGCGAGGAGGCCACTGTTCACAATTGCGAACAAGTCATCGCAATTGCAATGATAGCAAAAATTGCGAGACTTCGCATTTGCGAAGAAAAGCTTGCATTTGCGGGGTTTGCAATTGCGAACCCCATGTCGCAATTGTGGTATCTACAACTAGTCAAGTAGCTAAAAATGGGATTTTTGTTCATTCTTCAAATTTTCAAAACCGGAAAACCCTAGAGGCGATATTTCAAAGAACTCCTCTTCCCCAATCCATTGGTAAGTGATTCTAAACTATTTTCTTTCAATGTTTCGTTACATTTCATAAGTTTTTAACCTAAAATCTAGTATTTTCATGGTGGAATTGGGGGGTTGGGTAGAATTAGGGATTTTGTAACATTGGAATTTATACCTCAAATTGAGGTCGAATTTTAAAACAAATACGTTATTATATGATCACGCCCAACTCTAGTCCTAAAAAGGATAAGCGGTCACTGCAAATATAATCCGGTCTGTAAGTCCAGAGTCGAATCCCACAGAGAACTAAGGCTTAGCTATATCTGTTTAATATCACTAAGAAGACAAGTTTGAACAATTTTCTAAATTATAAAGATTGAGATTTATATTTCTAGCTAATTAACTAGCAAATACTACAAAGCGTTCAAATTATCAACTAATGAGACAAAGGGTTGGAGACTAAATTAAGGAGGTCTAGAGTTATGATTTCCCCAGTTGTCGGAATCCTTCTAGCTATGTTCCCTACAATTTTGCCAATGTATTCTCTACTGATCGTGAGCACTTTAGGTGCCGTAATTCTCTCTCGAGCAACTACAACAATTTACTAGACATATTATCTCGAACTACGCTAGTTGGCTTTATCTAACCGCTCATTATGACCACGTCAAGGCTTTGTTATTTCTAAACTTACCTTTAAACCCGTTGTATTGATTTCTCACATACGTTAGGAGTGACGTTGTTCAACAACCACCTAAATATGTATCCTTTCTCAAGCAACACATAATAAATAGGCACAGTCAATCGATGGTCATTCAGTCAACAACAATAAACACGTAGTTGAACAAGTAGAGAACTCCAACGGCTCAATTATATAAAAACATAACAAGAATTTATCCTACAAAAGGTTCTATCAAAACCATAGATAACAAATTAGTTATTCATAATAGTATGTAAAACTACAATACTAAAAGTCATAACCAACTACGAAAAATAGGAAGAGGAAGGAAAAACTCTTTGAAGAACTCCCCGCCTTGCTCTTATTGTGTCTCTGCCTCCTTAGGTCGAATTTGTGTCAAAAATTGGTCTCCTTAGCCTCCTTAGGTCTAAATTATGTCAAAAGTGTGTCCAACCTCTCAAAATACTGTTTTCCATGTCTATATACCAAGTAGGGTCGGGCCCAAACTATTATACCTTCTCCTACGCGAAAAAGGACAATTTTTTCACGTCTGGACAGCCGCGGCCGCGGTCAACCGCGGTACAAACGCGCTATTTGGCAAGTATACTGCCTCAGCCCGCCTCAGGTCCGCGGTCGCATTTTCGACCGTGTTTTCCCCCTGTTCCGTTTAGAATCTGGAAAAACGTAAAATATGAAAGTTGTAGCCTTTGAGTTAGCTTTCCAACCATATATTGTGGAGCCCAAATGGAGTTCTGAGCAATAAGTTATGTGCATTTTACTAGACAGTGCGCAATATGCCTACTCGATTCTTTGTTTTGTTGCTCTATCATCCGTTGATCCCCGAATACGATACCAGCTTAATTCCTTGGGCTTTTACTCAGACTTCAAAGCTCCAAATCACTTGAATTCATTCCATAACATCTATATAGCTCGGAATCACTCCTACAAGGCATAAAACACACAATTAGTGCAAAACACTAATGATTAAAACGCAAACTCAACTAAAGTGCAGTAAATTAGAGTGTATTAATTGACTAAAATACGTAATTATAGCCTATCATCAACACCCCACACTTAAACCATTGCTCGTCCTCGAGCAATCATACTACACTTTTTTATTGACACGACCCTTTTAAACAGTTCTCCTAACTCATCACACCAAGAATATTTAAAATAGACTAAGCACAAAAGCGTAACATCTTCACCTCAAGATTCGACTCACAAGTACCACGCATTATTCGCAACCCACTCACTTACTCTAACATAGAGGTCACTGATATTACTTTCCTTCATGAATCAAGTACCCTCACACAACAAAAGAGAGTAGTTCCACACAATAAAATTTAAGAACACTTAGGAACTCAAGATAGAAAGAATTGACTCACTCTCAGAAATAACATTCATATGCTACAAAAGATGCACCATAGGCTTGCCCGTAGTGTACTACTCCACTAATCGAGCTCATTCAATCTAGGATCAATTAGGACTTTATTTGGTTGTAATGTAGGCTGACGGGTATGATACATTTAGATATAAAAGTGACTACACCTCCCTAAGCACTTTAATACATATACTTTAACATTCAAACCACATGCTTATGTCAAACCAAACTCCACCTTCACCTCCATGTATATTCCCATTCTTTTTTTAAGCACACTTACATCAAAAGCCACCACTTATCAAGGAATATTTTATTTCACAACAATCGAACTATTTTTTTTCTTTTTTTTTCAATTCAAGTGGCTCTTACTTTTTTCAAAACAGTGCACCTTTCTCCTTATTTCATTAGTTCCACTCAAAAGCCAAACCAACCACCCCACACTTTAACTTTTACACAGTTCATAATAATTCAAGTGCTCATGAGAGGTTAAAAGGTTTAAATAGATGATTAATTCAAACAAATGGGTAAGGCTTGTAATGTGGTTGCCAAAGAAACAAGATTGCAGGCTCAAAGGGGTTAACTACGATACATAACAATTAGGTGGGTAAAATATACATATCTGGCTCAACAAAGAAACGCCTATATCACTTCCAAGACTGAACAAAACTACTATTTCGCTTTGCAAATACACATGGCAAGTTCTAGGCATCAAATGCAATGCACAGAATATAACAAATCCTTACACACACATGGCACATAGCTCACTCAGGATTGGTTTCATCAAGACACTCTAGTCAAAGCAGTTAAGCAAAGTTAAGATCATAAAATTTAAGGTACTTATACAAGAGTCAAAAACTGAGCCTAAGCGTCACAACCAAAGTACTCACTATTCTCACGTAATAACAAAGTCAAGAGATAATGCTTCAATTCAAAACACAACACAATGGCTCCTATTCCCAAAAAAAACTAGCTACACCCGGTTCAAACAAAACCCTTGGAAAAGAACCGCGACACAAAGAAAAACCAAGGGAGAATTATTACACTACTTACAAAGAAAATCTTTTTATTTTTTTTCTTTAGACTTAAATCCCTCAATAAAATTGTCTAATAGATCCATCGTCGGGAAAAGTCCAATCTTTTTTTTTTGTTTTTCTAAAAAATAAAAAAAATATTCAATTAAACTAACACAACTAAAATAGCATAGAAAGTTACTCAGACAATCTCCTCACACCACACTTAAAATTGTGTATTGTTCCCAATGCACACCATACTAATAAGAGGGTAAAAGAAACTCCCTGTTAGGCCAAAGGCTGAAGCACTAGCAGCTCATGGCGTACTCAGACTTCTCCCGGGCTTGGTCCTTCGTGCGGGTACCTCACACTTAGTTCTAACCATCTGCTTCGCTGTTGCATCCTTCCAATAGCTTTGCTTTCCATACTCCTAGAAAATCAAAAATCGGCACTATAAAAATAATACAATAAAAAAATTATCAAAAAAAATAAAAATAAAACAAAGCAGTAAAGCTGGGTTGCCTCCCAACAAGCGCTTGATTTAACGTAGCGGCACGACGCAAATCACTTTTTGCCTCCACTTCGAACTTATGAATCGGACCCCAAGTTTTGATTCTGCTCTATGATCATGCTCATGGGGTGGTAGAAAGGTTATAATTGGCTCAAGCAACCATTGTACTATTTTACACTTCTTGGCATTTAGATGAGGCATGTAGTCCTGTCTTTCTGGCAAGAAAAATTCCAGACTGTAGGCACCTTGTTCCTCATTCCTTGACTCCTCAACCGGCTCGGATGACTCTATTTCCATATCATTATCCAAGCCCAATGTGGAAAAATTCTTGGAGTGAGGACCAATGCGCTCAAACACATGAACTTCAGGACTTTCAACATCCTCAACATCAATGATACTAGAGTCAACAAAATTTGTATCCTTGTAGCGCCCCCTTTTTCCTCCGCGGAAATCGGGTTTATGACATTTGGAGGGACAACTCGTTCCTTTTGGGAACTGGGTTTAGCATTTGAAGAGTCGCCACCTAATGAGTTAAGGTGCATGAGGACACCAATAGAGATTCCATTCTAAGTTCCATTTGAATAACCAGAGATAGGGTAAGGGCTCGAAATTATCCTAAGGGGAAGGTGTTAGGCACCCCCAGGATCCACTAGTGTGGTTTTCGGCCAGACAGTTATTGTGAATTTGTGGTGCAATTAACATATAAGCAAATAAGGCTCAAATAAGAGGGGTTTTCAATACACAATGGTTTGGAAGTAAACAAAGTTTGAAAGAGCAATTAAAAGAGCGTATTTTAAACAGGAATTGCAATGCTTTTAAAGGAAAAGGGAAGTAAAGGAAGGGGGTCTTAGGTTTGCAACACCCGGTAATCACTCCTCAAGAGAGGGGCTACGCGTGGTATTAACGCACCGGTCATCGTATCCATATCTATCCTTCCCACCCCGTTAAGGTATTAAAGCGCGGATTGGTCTCGATTACTATTGCATGCTATTACCCGTCCCATTCCAATCAATCCCGGAGGCATTTAGGACTATTAATCCTAAAGGGAGGGGTATTAGGCTCATTTGAAGTTTTAAAGGTGAAAATCTAAGGCGACATATAAAGCATATAAAGACTGCACATTAAAGGGGAAACACACAAACATATAAGGCTCAAGTACACCTCCTCAAAACAAAACAAGCCAATAGCACGACTTAAACAAATGAGTCAGGTCTGATTCTAAAAATACTTGAGGGAAGAGGAGATTGTTGTATTGCAGCAGGCCTGGCTTATTACATGACTCAAATAGGAAATAGAATCGGACCTACCTACTGATTGTAACACTAAAACAAATAACAGGGGCGAGTCCAGTTTTATTTTATATTGCCTAAGGCTTGCCTAGGTGTTCAAACGAGGTCCTACAGGCATAGTATCTACTTAATTCATAATGATGAAATAATAAAACTCAGAACGAAATATTCGAAATCCTATAGGCATGCTTGCTAAACCTCGTTAAGTGAGGGAATTAGATTATAAAAAAAAGATTCAGAATAGGCGAAACTAAATTAGACCGATTACAGGTTCTGCAGGTAATAATATTTACTATTACTGATTTTAATCCCTAGGAGCATGATATCTAACATTGACTGTGAGTGAAGCGAATCAGATTTATTTAAGAATCCCTATAGGCATGATTTCTATGCGTTACTGATTTTAACACGTCACTGGGTTATAACCACTTGGGCCCTAAAACATGATATCTAAACGTGCAGAATTTTAGATAATCCCTATAGGCAGGTTATCTAGATGTGAAGTTAAACATGCAGAATAGATCTCTATAGGCATGATGTCTAAGGTGCAGAATTAAAATACCCTATCGGCATGGTTTCTAAATACAGTTTGAATATGCCAAAATTTAAAATATCCTATAGGCACGGTTTTTACCCTTGACATGCATAAATACCCAACCCTTTTCACTAGCCAGCCCCAAATGTTCATTGCAAATTATTTAGGCAGAATGGCCTAAATGGCACTTATACTTGTCCCACTTTGTCATGCCGGTCCCCAAACTTAATAATTTGCCAATTGAGCACTTACACTCCTTCAAATCGTGTATAATAAACGCTTATCACACGAGGCCACTAGTGAGTGTAATACAATCTCCTACATGTAGGACGCCACGTCAAGAAAATTAAACCACGTAAGCTCCAGGTCAATTATTATGCCACATAGGAAAATAAAAGGGGAAATGATTATTATTTCTCCCAAATCCAATTTAACTTTCAATTCTAAGCCTGTCATTACTGACCTCACCATAATTGCCGGCGAACAGAGAGAACACGGTCAAGACATGGCTGACGCCATTTGTTCTCACATTCTTGAGGTCCCAGTAGAAGAGAAACTACCCTCCTTCATAAACAAGGGTTGTTGGTCTTCTTTTTTTTTTTTTTAAATGGAGGAAAACCAATGGCAGAACAGATATTGAAAATGGAGAAAAATCAATGGCGGAACAGATATTGAAAATGGAGACAAATCAATGGCGGAACAAGGGCTGTTGAAAATGGAGGAAAATCAATGGCAGAAAAAGGGCTGTTGGTTTTCACCTCCGAATTTCAAAGATTAAAAATGGAGGAAAATCAATGGTGGCTCAGATCTATAATATTGAAGACAAGGAAAGGAATTCGAGATAGAAGAAAAAATTATCATCACAACCTCATATTTTTGCAGCCTAGATAAAAATTTTATTTGTGTTTGAGACCAATTTTATTTGATAGCAATTGATTGGGATGTAATCAAGCTGCGATTATAAATATTTACTTGGAAGAAGAAGAAGGTACAGAGGGAACAAAAAGGGAGGGGGGTGGGTACGGGGAAGAAGAGATAGAGACGTATCTTTTTTGCTTTTTTTTTTACTTATTTTATTTTCATTCTTATTTAATTAATTTTTTCTTTATATTTTAATTATTTCTGGTTCAAAATATTTATATTCACGCTATTATTCGCGTGAATTGCACTCACTTTGTCCAGCTCAACCATTATGTTGCCACATGTGTTTGGTCATAGGTCAGAGGGGTTTAAATAATAGGCTTTGATCAAGTTAAAGTGTCTAGATGAAAACAAGTGAAGTAGGAGGACCGACATGACAAAGTGGGACAAGTATAAGTGTCATTTAGGCTATTCTGCCAATTATTTACAAACCAGGAATAATAAATTACATCAAAATACATAAAAATACAACTAGAGGAGGCCCGATTCTTGGTTCCTCCCTGAGCTATGGAATAACTGCCTTAAGATGCCATTGCCTCAAAGCCTTTCACAAACTTGAGTGTGTCAGAGTTCCCTAAGGGCCTCAATAGGACCTCGGGCAGACACCCAAATTACATCACCAGAATAGGGACAAGTGCAGTGTGGAAATGCCAGCCATCATGTGTCCAAGTTCAGAGGGAGCTCATGGGTCCCAAGGCAAGGCTCACATGAGGGGGGCAGAGCTTAAATCTAAGAGGAGAGTGAAGAGTGCAGAAACTGAGTTCTAAGAGCTGAGGGAATAAAGGGGAGGGAAAGGGTGATGGGAGACAACTTTTAACACTTCAAAGAATTACAATTTCACACCAAGGGGAAGGGGAATGGGAATCCATTGTAAGGAGCCTATATACTTAGGCATGAGTTAATTCTGGGCATGCACAGCAATAGGGAGTGCTGCCATGCTTGTAAAATCAACCAGAACACACACATATAAGGGTAACATGGAGGTTGTGATCCTAGGAGGACCAAGTTTGGGTCATGCTCAGCAATATTCGATACTGTCATGCCCCAAACAAACCATAAGTATTAAACACATTGGGGGTAGGGATTTGGGATTCATAATACGTTGATTCAGAACAGGAGAAAAGAAATTACAGCATGCTAAATAAAGGTACTGAATTAGATACAAGCAGTAGGCAGACAAGAATGCAAGAACATTAAGTAACCATGTTGTTGTTGATGCTGAAAACTTAATTAGAGCATACCCGTCAAAGAAGCAAGATGCAGTAAAAAAAAGTAGCAGGACTTTGAAATATAGCCTTGGCTTTCAGCCGGCTGAACAGGCCGCAGTGCAAGTAGTAAAGCAAGAGATTGTTTGAGTGTAAGTGTGAGTTCCAAACTAAAAGTGCCTTTTTTCTTTTTTTTTGAAAGACTTAGGGTATTTATAGTTGAAAGTAGGTAATGAAATAAGGTAAAAATCATAGTAGTATATTAATTTAAGAACTCAGAATCAATCAATTAGAGAATCAAGGAAGTGCTCCCTTAAATTAAGGGAATCAAGATCAAACGGAAAGATTCAGTACCATATAAGGCAAGAAGAAAAATCAGTGCATGATTAAATAAGGAAGGAGTCAAGGTTTAGTAGGCATAGAGTAGTCAATTAGGACCAAATTCAGAAAAATTCAATTAAGGAAAGGCCCAGTAAAAACAAGGTACCACAGCAGATAAGGTAATGAAATCAGTTAATTTAAACAGACGAGTAGAATTCTAGGGCTTTGAAAGAAAATCTTTCAATTACCAACAATTAAGGAAACTCAGAATCAATCATGGGAAGTCATGATTCTGTATTTTCAACATATAAATAGAGGTGAATGAACAAGAGTAGTAAACAAAGTCAGCCATATAGACAGAAAGAAACAAGAGGTGAGCAAACACAATCATTCAGGGGTGGTATAAGTAGGCTAAGATTCTGCTGAACATATTCGAAGCTTGGTGACCACGAGACATTAACAAGAATCAGGTAAACAGGCTAGCACACAGAACCAAGGCAAAGGAAGTCAGGCTAACACACATAACCAAAGCGAAGAAAACATGCCAACACACAGAACCAAAGTAAAGAAATCATGCTAACACACATAACCAGGGCGAAGAAAATCTTTAGAAATTAGGGCTTTTGGCAGAGTCAAGTTAAAAAGCAGTAGGAGCATAAAATCGGTCAAAATAAACAAGGAAAAGGTTTAATCATAAAGAAATCGGTTAAAACATGCGTAAAAGAACTCCGAGAAATACTAGTTTTTCAAAGGAAGTAAAAACGGTTCAAAGTAGATGATCCTTCAGAAGAAGCTCGAGAATAAGCAGATCATAGAAGAAAACATGCTTAAAGCATGAAAAATAACACCGTTTTGAGAGATTCAGGAGAGAGTTAGGGTTTCAAAAGGAAACCCAAATAGAAATTGAAAGAACCTGTTGTAACTTCACAGATCGTAACACATATGGTGTGATTTTGCCCAAAATCACACACCAGAGAAGCCTCGAACAACAGAACCGGAAACCCTAGGTCCAAATCGACATGGCCCAAGAGCCTTGAGGACCTTAAAGATGTTGAGCAAGGCGATGAGAGACCCATTGGAGACTTGGGGTTGAAAGAAGGTGGCCGGAGATGGCCGGAGAAGGAGGTGATTGACAGAGTTTAGGGTTAGGTTTGAGAGAGGAGAGAAGATGCGAGCATCTGAAGGCGGTGTCTTTGGAAAATGGCTTAGGGTTGGGAGGGGGGGGGGTCGTATGAATTAAATGGTAAGAACAAATTCTAGCCGTTGATCTTTTAGATCAACGGTCCTGATCTGATGGGTTTTTTGGGTCGGGTAAACGTGTATAGGGTCTGGGTCGGGTAATTGGGTTATAAGAATTAAAATTGGGCTGGGAATTGGTCCGATTTTTGCCACAATTGAAAGCAAAATTTGGCTATAGCTTAAATAGCCAATTTTCCCCTATTTAATTTATAAAAATAATAAATTAATTTCTGGAAATAAATTAAAAGCATTAAACATGATTTATAATTTATAATTATCAATTTAAAAATACTGGGCTTAATTTTTATAACTATAAACGCAATTAGATCTTAAAAGAGGCTAATATTGCAATTATATGCAATTTAGCTTAAAAAATTACTAAATAAATTTGTAAAAGTATGAAAAAATTATCTTAGCTATACTTTAGCATAAATATGAGAATCCATTAAATGAATCATCAAAAATAATAATTTTGGAAATTATTATTGGATTTTGAGGGATAAAATAGGGCAATAAAATGGTTTTAAAATCTTTAAAATTAAGAAAAAATAATAAAACATTTGGACATATTTATATATGCATGCATATGCTATTTTGAAAGTATCTTGCATATTAAAATATATAGGAAAAAATTGGGTATCAACAGCTGCTCCTCTTTACCCGGAAAGGAAGAAAGAGTTGTCGGGTAAAGATATGATGGCCAATTTTGACCGAGCGAGACGGTTCGAAGAAGTTTAGGCCGTGCCTGGCTTTTGAGCTGCCTACATATCCCTGGTCTTACAGGAATCAGGCCATATGTAGTTCCGGATCCGTCGGTGGAGTATGTCGATGGAGACTTTTAAAGAACGGACGCAATATCTAGTGTCGGGTGTGTGGCAGGTTCGCGAGAATATTTGGGTTTGATATGGCTGCGGGAACTGGAGCGGAATCGCTTCTGCCGAGATGGCCGTCGCTCGCCGGTTTACCTGCAAATAAGCGGTACAAGCATATATTGTGCAAAAATTTAAACATGATGCAATTTCCCGTCGAACCATGAGGATTATCTTCGGACAGTTAGAATGACGTCCTTAGACCATGATGTCCTGGGCCATGAAGCGTATAATAAAGGATTCGCAGGCCATGAAATGATGCTCTCGGGCTATGAGGATGATGCCTCCGAACCATGATGCCTTTGAATATTGATATGCAAAAGATTAAAAGGGGTCCTCAGGCCATGACATGGCGTTCTCGGGCTATGAAAATTGTGCCTCCGAACAATGACGCCTTTGGATAATTTGGCGATCTTTCAGCCCATGAGATGCAGTGGATTGCGATCTTTCAGCCATGCAGAATGCAAATAAGGTGGCGATCTTTCAGCCATGCAGAATGCAGTAAGTGGCGATCTTTCAGCCATGCAAATATAGATAAAGTGGCAATCTTTCAGCCATGCAAATGTAGATAAAGTGGCGATCTTTCAGCCATGCAATGTAGATAAGGTGGCGATCTTTCAGCTATGCAAATGTAGATAAAATGGCGATCTTTCAGCCATGCAAATGTAAATAAAGTGGCGATCTTTCAGCCATGCAAATGTAAATAGGGTGGCGATCTTTCAGCCATGCAAATGTAGATAAAGTGGCGATCTTTCAGCCATGCAATGTAGATAAGGTGGCGATCTTTCAGCCATGCAATGTAGATAAGGTGGCGATCTTTCAGCCATGCAATGTAAACAAGGTGGCGATCTTTCAGCCATGCAAATGTAGAGGGAGGTAGAGCTTAACCTCGGAAGGCAGAATGGTAGCCTTATGCAATACAGAGATGCAGATGGAGACAACGTTTAGTCTCGGAAGGCAGAATGGTAGCCTTATGCAATGCAGAAATGTAGATGGAGACAATGTTTAGTCTCGGAAGGCAGAATGGTAGCCTTATGCAAGTAATAAAATAGCACATGGTAACAGAGCTTTCTTAGCTGATGGTGGATTGCGATATGATAACTGCTGGGAACATTGTGACACACGGAACGTCATCGGTGTGGATGGCAAATGTGAGTACGTGCGACAGTTCTGAGAGTTGTATTCTTGATTGACGTTTGTCTCGTGAGTGTATAGCATGTTTGATGATTTCGTAATCTGAGTGCCTGCGTCTAAAGAAAAATCGTGAGTTTTGTAAAGAGGGGGGGAAGGTTAGTTCATATCCCCGCTGGCTCTGCTTGACTTGCTCGGCTTTGATCTGGTGATACGGTATGTATCATTGGGGTAGCATTGCTAAACAAGGCGATTCCGATAATAAACATGCATGAATTTGTAAAAATATGACATAAGTATACAATTAAGAAACAACTTTTAGATGAACCGACTGTGACGTGGCTCAAGACATTGCGACCTCTCTTGCTACGGAATTTTGAGGGTCATCCTCAAAATTCTGCCCCAGTTTAATGGGTTGATGCTTCTAATTGTTGCTTGCGATGATTGGCTGAAATTACTTCGGTATTTTGAGGGTCCTCCTCAAAATTCTGCCCCAGTTTCCAATTGCAGGGGGAAATGAAAATTTTATTGAATTGTGATCGAACCCATAGGGCTGCCTACGTATCCCCTCTTAAATGGGAATCAAGTCAGGCGTAGTTCAATTACATCATGCAGGGAAAACATAAAGATTACACATACTAACGCTTGAATACATCTGAATTAATTGGCTTTGGCCAGATCACTCCGTCCATTTCTGCAAGTATGAGGGCCCCTCCTGTCAAAACCCGGTGAACCATGTACGGACCCTGCCAGTTGGGAGAGAACTTCCCTTTGGCCTCTCGTCTTGATGTGGAAAAATATTCTTTAATACCAGCTGCCCCGACGTGAACTGTCTGGGCATGACTCTCTTGTTGAAGGCTCGGGACATTCTGTTCTGATAAAGTTGACCATGACAAACTGCGTTCATTCTTTTTCCATCTATAAGAGCTAGCTGCTCGTAACGACTCTTCACCCATTCTGCATCGTCGAGCTCAGCTTCCTGTATGATCCTTAAGGAAGGAATTTCTACTTCGGCGGGAATGACGGCTTTGTACCATAAACCAACATATATGGGGTTGCCCCAGTTGATGTGCGGACTGTGGTGCGATACCCTAATAGAGCAAATGATAACTTCTCGTGCCATTGTTTATGCTTCTCTATCATTTTCCTCAATATCTTCTTGATATTCTTGTTGGCGACTTCTACGGCTCCATTCATTTGAGGCCTGTAGGTTGTGGAATTCTTGTGTCTGATCTTGGAAGTCTCACACATGGCTTTCATCAAGTCATTGTTGAGATTGGAGCCATTATTAGTAATGATTGACTCTGGAATACCGAATCGACAAACAATGAGGTCGCGGACAAAGTCTGCCACGACCTTCTTGGTTACTGCTTTGAAAGATGCTGCTTCAACCCATTTGGTGAAATAATCGATTGCTACTAGGATAAACCTGTGCCCGTTGGAAGCGGCAGGCTCGATTGGTCAAATGACATCCATTCCCCAAGCGGCAAACGGCCATGGTGAGCTTGTTGCGTTAAGCTCATTTGGAGGTACTGATTAGGTCGCAGCGGACTCAACCTTTGGAAGAGTGGGTGCTAATACTTTTACCCAATAGTGGTATCGGGGTCAATTTCCACAGGGAGCTAGGAAGGGAGTTGGATATTTGTTTAGCCTAGAAATGCGAGTTTGCTTCTAATTGATCTTCTATCATTTTTGGGTTTTTTTGTGATTATCAACTACAATTTAACAATTACTAATTATAACTAAATTATGATAAGATATTAAGTCTAGGTTGTATGCAAGATAGAGAAAAGCACTAGGGTCGTGGCATTTACCTAGGTGGTCAACTAACGGGTAGAGATTCCTAATACGAGAATGATGATTATGGGGCTTATGATATAACCGTTGCACGATAACACTCACTCTCACACCTCTCGGTAGAAAGAATGATTTTGCCCAATTGACTCTCTCGAGACCAATTGGGTAGGCTAACAAACCAAGCAACTTAGGGTTCAAGTTGGGTAATTACTCTCTCGAGGTTTTACCCGTTAATTGGGACTACCATTTTCATAGGTCCATCCCAATTCCTTGTTGGGTTAATTTTGGAGTCATAGACACTCTTTCTCAAGAAGAGTCAAGACCCACAAAGCTAGATTTAGTGTTTGCAACCACCAAATCCAAGTGAAAACATAAAAATAACCCAATATCAAACACCCAACATCATTCAAGCATTAAACAATCATATACCCATTAATTACCCCACTACCTAGGGTTGAAGCCCACAACCCCTAGCCTTATGGGATTAGCTAGCCATAGTAACAACAGAAATTGAAGGAGAAATAGATAAAATGAACATATTAATTAACTAGAAGGTAAATCTACAAGAATCCACGTTAAACAAGATGAAAATGCCCAAAATAGGCTAAAACTTTTGTCTCACGAGTGCAGCAGCTCTCCTGTATCTAATTCGTGCCCTAAAAATGGCAAATATTCTATTTATACTAAGTTAAGAAAAACCGAACAAAAATACCCCTGCGGGGTCCGTGCGGTCCGCACGAAGTTGACACGCGGCCGCACTGGGTTGCTTGACTTCTGAGACTTGCCTTCTGAAGATGTTGACGCGGACCGCACAATGATGAAGTGCGGCCGCATGATGACTGGCGCGGACCGTGTGAACTTGTAGTGCGGCCGCATGAGTGGCTTGTGATGGTCTCTGAACTTTTATGGTGCGGACCGCGTGAACTTGTAGTGCGGCCGCATTGGCTGGGACTGAGAATGCCAACTCTCTGCTTTTGTGGTGCGGACCGCGTGAACCTGCAGTGCGGTCGCATTGGCTGGAACTGAGAATGCCAACTCTCTGAACTCCAGTGGTGCGGCCGCATGACATGATGGTGCGGTCCGCACCAAGTTCTGAATATCCTTGCTTTCATGATCTTTGACACTTGAGCAGGTTTCACTCCGTTTCGTGCCGATTTTTGACTTTCGTCATCTTGTTGCTCAAACCTGCAATCAAGCGCAACTTATAAGCATTCCGGGTTTATTTTATGGCAAATCATACATAAAGCATAGGCAAGTATGGGCATAAAACGTGTTAAAATCACAGTTATCAGGTACCTTTATCATGTCTGCATGTATGTGACAGGGGTGGCATTTTCGGACATACTGGATGCAGTCCGTTTCCATAGTCATCCAAAAGTAACCAGCTCGGTATCTTCTTTGCTAAGACAAAGCCGTTCATATGTGGACCGCAGGTCCCAGCGTGGATTTCCTCTAGTAGCTTGGATGCTTCCTTTGCGTCGACACACCTCAACAATCCCAATTCAGGAGTCCTCCTATATAGGATTCCTCCGCTGTAGAAGAAATTATTGGATAACCTTCAAAGCATGCGCTTCTGAATAGGATTTGCAAGTTCTGGGTACTCTCCTTTTGTCAAATATTCCTTGATATCCTGAAACCAAGGCTTTCCGTCTGCTTCTCCCTCGACCGAGTATTCCTTGGCCTTTATCTTTCTCTAGAGATCATCCTGCCCGGTCTCGATGATGGGTGGCCGATTGGAGGCCTGCTTGCTCGACTCAGCTAGATGTTCCGGGGTATAAACTCTACCAGTTCTCGTCATACCTTATGCCGCAATGGTCTCTTCGAACCTAACCCTGCTTTTCCTTCTTGCCTCGGCTGTATAGTCCCATGGTATAGCCTTTGTATGGAATGGCATCATGGTCGACATCGCCACTGGAATTGGCATAAATACCTTTACTCCGAACGGAGCATGTGCCTTGGGTGGTAAAACCGCAACTTCAAATGGTGTGGGTGCATTTGCTGGAGACACGAGTTCGACCTCAATTGGTGTTGGTATCTTTGCAGAGGACGTTGCTTCAAACTCAAGTGGCACGGACATATTTACCTCAGCATCCCCAGAGGGCTGAATCTGGACCACGATCGGATTAAGAGTAACTATTGGCTTCTTTGGGTCTTCATTCTGTGATCAAACCGATCGATCCCTCGGGATCCCAATCATCCTCTATTTCGATCATGTGAACGCCTCCACACTTGTGGTCCGATAGAGGATTATTGCGGACATTTGGAGCAGGTTCCTTTGCCACAATAATCTTGTTATCAATTAAAGTCTTGATCTTGTCTTTCAGAGAACGACATTCGTCAATGGTGTGTCCTTTCATGCCGGAATGGTATGCACAGGATTTGTTTGGATTAACCCACTAAGAAGGGTTCTCAGGAGTTACAGCAGGGATAGGGGTGACATAACCAACGGCTTTGAGTTCGTACAATTGGTCAATAGGTTCAGCAATAGCTGTATATTGTTTCGGAGGCCTTCGGTCAAAGTTTGGTCGAGGTCTAAGGAAGTTTTGTCGTGCAAGGAGGGGATTGATAGTGGGCTGGTTGAGCATTATAGGCTTGGTAAACATGTGCGGGTTGGGAATATCTGGGTGAAGTAGGCTGATATGTGGGAGGTGGAGGTGATTGATAAGTGGGTGGTGGAGTTTGGTAAGAGGGTGAGGGTGCTTGGTAGTTTGGAGTAGGCTGATATGTGAGCGGAGGCATTGGGTAGGTTTGGTATTTGATGGGAGATTTGGTTCTCTGTGCCACCATTACGGCTCCTACGTCCCTTTTCTTGGACACACCACCTGACTGTAAGGCCTTATTTGTAGCTTGCAAGGCCTCGAAGTTCGTAACCATACCGCTTTTGATGCCCTCTTCGATCCTTTCTCCCAGCTTGATAATGTCAGAAAATTTGTGGCCCTCGATCATCATCAACCTTTCCTAATACTGTGGGTCTTGAGCCCGGACAAAGAATTTGTTCATTTGTTCTTCCTCTAAGGCAGGTCTAACCTTAGCAGCTTCGGACCTCCAGCGAGTAGCATACTCGCGAAATGTTTCCGTAGGCTTCTTATTTAGACTTTGAATATAGAACACATCCGGTGCATTCTCTGTGTTGAACCTGAACCTGTCCATAAAGTCGGACGCCATGCTTACCCAGTTCGACCACTTCTTTGGATCTTGGCTAATGTACCAGGACAAAGCATCTCCTTTCAAGCTCCTCATGAAAAGCTTCATGCGAATTTTCTCGTCTTTTCCTACTCCAACCAGCTTGTCACAGTACGTTCTCAAATGGACCCTTGGATCCCTTGCACCATCAAACATCTCGAACTTAGGAGGTTTGTACCACTCGGGTAGTTCGGCATCGGGCTGTATGCAAAGATCTTCGTAGTTCAGCCCTTCAATTCCCTTGCTTCCTTCAACGCCTTGAATTCGGCTAGTCAATTTCTTAAGTTCTTCGGCCAGGTTTTTGGTGAGCAAGTCTTTATCATCAGACTCGGGTGTGCTTGAGATAGGTTGGGTGGAGTGTGGCATAGTCTCCACGTAGATGGGGGTATTATGGTGGGGGTATTATGGTGGGTGTGGCAGTGGTCATTTATGGAGTTCTGGGATGAGCAGCGGGGTGTTATTTGAGGTATGGCAGGTGTTGCAGTGGTGGTGAGGAGCGGGATGGTTCTGTTGCTTTGGGATATTCTGTGGAGGTGTCACACGCATGAGAATTTGAATTTAACAAAATAGCAATTGTTGATTTGGAACGAAACTACATTGTTTCATTGTTACAAAAATCATGGAATGCAATACGAATCAGGTCCAGTAGCTGTGAAATCTAATTAAGGCCCAATGTTTGGTTTGGGCCTGCCAGTATACCAACGCTTGACAGTCTGCTTTCGAATATTTTGGGCCACAGTTCTGCTAACGCACAGCCCGTTTCAGTTCTAATCCGTTTTCCACTTGGGCCTGTGTTGGGGTTTGGACATCGGAGTTGGGTCTTCAATTTATAGCACAAGTGAATTAAGACTTGATCTTAGAGATAATCACCGTTAGATAGTAGTAGTTCATCTTTAGGTTGGCCTTAAAATAAAATCGAGGTGTGCCGTGCTAAACAAAAATGACAATTGCGTGGCCCTCATTTTAATTAATCTTCGTCTTAATCCTTAGAATTCGAGGCGTGCCATTTAGCAAATTCCATGGCCCTCGCAAAGTGCAAACGCGTAGTTGCTTTAGGCGCGTATTTTAATAATCTACTTTCTTAAACTCGGGTGCGCATTTATGTGACCCAAATTCAAATCTCAACGAAGTTAAAATATGTCAAAAACTACGGGTGCATTTATGTGACGTGGTTCGAGACGTGTTTTCACGACGTTGCAATTCTCTTTAAAAATAATAATAATAAAGCGGTTCAAAGTTCAAAGGCACATAGGAAAACATGTTCTAAAGTCAAATAAATAAGCCAAATATGACAGGTGAGCGACCGTGCTAGAACCACGGAATCCGGGAATGCCTAACACCTTCTCCCGGGTTAACAGAATTCCTTACTTGGATTTCTGGTCGCGGACTGTTAAACAGAGTCATTCTTTTCCTCGATTCGGGATTCAACCGGTGACTTGGGACATCATAAATCTTCCAAGTGGAGACTCTGAATTTTAATAATAAATCCCGTTCCGATTGTCCTTTAAGTGGAAAAACTCCTTTATGCCCTTACAGGTGTGAAAAAGGAGGTGTGACAGCTCTGGCGTATGCTATTTTGTTAAATCGGAACGGGATTAAAGGAGCTGTCACACCTCCTTTTTTACTTACACCCCCAGAAAGGGTATAATATAAAGGAGTTTTTCCAATTAAAGGACAATCGAAACGGAATTTTTTCAATTAAAAGATTCAGAGTCGCCACTTGGGAGATTTATGGTGTCCCAAGTCAACGGCTCAAATCCCGAGTCGAGGAAAGGGTTGACTCTGTATTACAGTCCGCGAACTAGAAATTTGGGTAAGGAATTTTGTTAACCCGGGAGAAGGTGTTAGGCATTCCCAAGTTTTGTGGTTCTAGCACGGTCGCTCAACTGTTATAATTGGCCTAATTATCTGATTCTATTACAAGTTTTAAACCTGTGTGCATTTTTAACCTTTGACCACCTTTATTTAATTAGTTTTTAAGAAAGATTGCAACGCTATTTAAAATATGTTTCGGGTCACGTCACATAAATGCACCCGTAGCCCATAACACATTTTATCTAATGTTGAGATTTGGATTTGGGTCACATAAATGTGCACCCGAGTTTAGGAAAGTAATATTATTAAAGTACGCGCCTAAAGCAACTACGCGTTTGCAATTTTGTGAGTGCCATGGAAATTCAATTAAATGGCACACCTCGATTCTAATTTCAAAGGACTGTACTCAACTGAAAAAAAAAACTACAGATGTTCATAATTTCCTAAGTATGCTCCTAACGACCTGAATAATTAAAAGAGAAACAACACGAAATTAACAGAATCTTTCTTGAGCACCAATTCCTTTTCATTATTAACGAAAGACCCAGATCCAATTTTAAACAACCAACCCATGGCCCAAATTCAATTCTTTACTGACATGACATTAAATCGATGTTCAAACTTGAGATCAGATTCGTGGTGTAGCAAACGAGCACGAACAAAACAAGATCAATAACTAACTAAAGGAATTTAAAATGAAACCAAACAACAGTAGAATAATGAACGTAAGGAAACGGAAACCAATTCGTACAACTTTGACGCCACACCATCGTGACTATCCAACCTTCTTTCTATCTTAAATATATATATAAGCACTTACATCAACACAAGCATAGATGAAAATAGAACAATACTGGTGTGCAGTAGATCAAATAAAGCAACTTCAATTGAAAACAAAACTTTGTCCTTAAGATACCACAAGCAAGCAAGGATCCATACAAGTCTTTCATTCAACCATAATAGAAGAGCAATATAAACTAAAACTGAGAGAGGGGAAGAACCGACCTCTGTATTTCAGAAAACTCGACTTCATTACATGACCGGAAGCCAAAACCTCAATCGGAAACCGACAACAACTTCGAACGGAAAACAACCCCGAACTTGAACCTCTTGAGAGCAAATAACACTTGAATCCGAAGAGCTTAGGACTGGAAAACTTCAATCGAAAACAAGAACTCGAACCGGAAAACCAAACGGACAGAACCTCGACACCTCCGGCGACCTCGAATCTATTTTGTTGATTTCTGGTATCTTAAAGAACAAAACAACGAATCAGTAAAGACCATTGAGACCTATTTTTGATTTTTTTTCACTAATGTCTGTCCGAGCCCTGCTTTTCCGTTTCCAGCAGTGAAGACGAAGAAGCAGTGGTCGTTTGGGGTGGGGTAGTGTGGAGAGACGATCCGACGGGGGTTTAAGGCTCATCGTTCATTTTTCTTGTGTTTAATCAATTAATTGGGAATGGGTCGGGTTTGAGCATGGAATTGGGGCGGGTATCAGGGGAATAAACGTTGGGCCTGGGGTGGAAGAATGAAAGACTGGCCCAACTCTTTTCTTTTCTAGTTCAATTCCTTTTCTTTCCAATTTTTCCCAAAAATCCTTTTCCTTCTTTTCTCTTTTTTTAATTAACATCTAGATTAAATCCTAAAACCTAATTAACCTCTCAAAACACTAATTAAACCCGAATAGTAATTGCCATAATTAATAAAGTAACACTAACTGAAAGAAAACTACTCAAAAATCAAAAATTAAAACCAAAAGTGCAAGTTAACTATTTTTATGATTTTTCTTTTTATAAAACAATTGATTTTCCAATTAATCCTAAATGCAAAGTTAAATCCTAAATGCAAAAATGCAAGATATTGTTGTATTTTTTATGAATTAAAATGCACAAACCAAAATGCAAACAATTTAACAGAAAATGCCACGAGAACCCACAAAATTGCAAACACTGAAAGAAACTATTTGTTTTGAGTTTATGGGAGTAATTCATGTAGGGCAAAAATCACGTGCTCACAGTTATTTGTGGAGTTCTGGGATGAGCAACGGGGTGTTATTTGAGGTATGGCAGGTGTTGCAGTGGTGGTGAGGAGCGGGATGGTTCTGTTGCTTTGGGATATTCTGTGGAGGTGTAGGGTTCTAAGCATTTTGAAAATTGATATCTGGAGTGGTGAGGGAAAATGACAGATTTGCCAGATTCCGGACTTGATCAAGTTCTTCTTGAAATTTCAGCAGCTTTTGCTCGAGTTGGATGCATTTTCCTTAGGAACCTGAGTACCATGACCATGAGTGACCTCTACCCGTTCAGTGGAATTCTCCTTCTTGACGCTGTTCAAATCTTCCATCTTGCCTTTGTTCTTATTCTTAATAAGACTTAGAGGAGGAGTGGGTGGAGGGCCCTTGGATCTTGTGGAATAGGATGATGTTGCCAGAGTGCACGAACTAACCTTTGGGGAGGGGAATAATAAAACAAAAAGTAAAAACAAAATAGGTAACCAAGTTAGTGAGGATCATAAAAAGATTTGCAATATTTAAACACATAGGGCAGGAACATGAAGCGTGTCCTAATTTGGGAGCCTCGTTGTGCCCGAGGTAGGCCTAGTAACAAATTAATTTGGAGAACTCAGAATACTAAATGCGTCATTTTATTGATAGAAAAATAAGACGAATCCCAAATCGACACTAAATAGGCAGGAAATAAAAGTCACTAATGGCCATTGGCCTTATTACATTTGATAAAAAGAAGAAAACTCCTATCTATTTGGTCCCAGAAGAACCTTCCCCAGATTCGGCATCCCTGGCTCCATCCAACAGCTTTCCCAACTCGCGAATTCCCAGCAATAGGTAGGCTCTGGCTAGATATCCGCCTTCGTTTCCTTCGGCATTTTGGCAGTCTTCGACCTTCTTGAGAAATTTTCTTCTCCAACTCCACTATGCCTCGCTCCAAGTATCCCAATCGCTTGTTGGCTGATGTTATAAACGTCAATACCACACAAGAGGGGGGGGGGTGATTTGTGTGGTACCTAATTTTCGCGTTAGAAGAACATGGTTCTTCTAAGTGTTCTAACTACAGCAGTTTGCGGAATAATAAATGCTGAAAGTAAAGTGCACAGAGATTTTTACGTGAAAAACACCTGGCTCAAAAGGTGAAAAAAACCATGACCTACTACTCAGTAGGATTTTCCCAAACTCCACTAAAATCACTGAGCCAAAAACTGCATTTACAAAACTCTTTGTAAACCTAAGGATTAACTCTAATCCCAGTGTAGCACACAGCCTCAACTGTTGCGACACTTTCAAGTTAACTCTAACTTGAATACTCACTATACCTATTACAATTGCTTCTAGATAAAGCTGAAAGGTACAATATAAAAACCTACTACAATTGAACTAGACTTAGAATAAACACAATGATGAAACTGGTTCTTCTATCTTAGTTCATGTAGCTTCAGACGTGCACACTTGTATCTCGCATATGTTGCTTGCAAATCAGACTTGATCTTTTTGCTCTCAAATATGCTTAACTTCTGCTTATGTGCAACCACCTGTAAAAGAGAACAATCGTTATATTTATAGAGTTAGTAATCAGAGTTTGATAAGAACTCGAATTGTGGATCCTTTGACAATTCGAGTCCAAGAACAACTCTAACTCCTAATCCATATTCTTGATCCGGATATAATTCTCTTTTCATAAGGAGACTTCAACTCCTTATCCTATATGCAATCTTTTCGATCAATTCAGAAGATATTGTTGCTGATCCTTGAGACTTATCTTCTTCACGCGTATGTCACATGTGTAAGCATATCAACACTGTGTCTCACATGGTGGACCTGGTTCATGACTGAGTTCATTTTGTCAATCTTCAAAACTTCATCTGAACTTGGGCCAACATTGGCACTGACAGCCATGTCCTTCCATTCCTCAATTAGCTTTTGATTGGCTTCTTGTATCTCACGGTGCTCGCTTTCGCACTCCCGGATCCTTTTGCGTAGTTAGTTGTATTTGACCTGTGCCTAAGCTTTTTCATCTATGATCCTGTGACCTCGAACAAACCCAGGCTGGCCCAGACCATCATGATTATCCTCCAACCAGCTTTGAATAGTAGGGAGCACAACCAGCGTGGTATCTATCTGGCTTGATGGTATCCCTCCCCATGATGATCTTGCAGTGCCACATATGCTGAGCCTTGCACTTGTTAGGACTATCATCATCCTGGAAGTCAGCCCGGGAGTGACTCATCTTGTCGACCCTGGGTATAACTGCTTCCTACCAGCTTGCCTTATAACATGGAGAGGGACGTAAGGGTATGTTCCTCTCAGGCCGATCAATATCCGGAAAGGTGCATCTCTGGATCGGGCGATGAACTCCTCGGTCAGAAACCACTCGAACATCCATTGTACCTGGTCCTCAGTCAAATTTTTGAAGAGCTCGACCCATTCTCTAGCATTTTTCGGTTGGGCGAACATATTGGGCATGTAATTCATTCGCTTCGGATTGTGAAAAGCGATATGATCATCCCAGTCCCTTCGCTGAATTTCTTGTCGGTATTCACCCTTTTGGAGATGCTCTATGAGCCAAAGTTGAAGTAGAAAATTGCAGCCTTCGAAGTGTTTGGCTCCCTGTTGACACCTCTCTAGGGCTCGGTATATTTCCGCAATGATCATGGGCACAATGCTGAATGGTTGCCCGCCAATTCCTTCCATTAAGGTCTTAGTTACCATAGCCAGTCTGGTGTGGATTTTTCTTCATTGGAAACACGATCAATCCCAGGAAACAACATGAATACAAAGACCCTTCGGTGAATATGCCCTAATGATGTGATGGCAAACTCGTTAGGATAGGTACGGTAGGATTTTCTATGGCCGTACCTCTCGTACAAATAATCAAAAGGGATGTAGGATTCTTTCAAACATGTCAGTCCTGGATTGTTCTTCAAACCCATCATTTTGAGGAAACCTCTACCCTTGCGGTTCTCAGGCATTAACAAACCCGGAGTTTTCCATGGTATACCGGCCAATCCTCCTATTTCTTCTAGTAAGGGTGTCATTTCAATGTCCCCGAAGCGGAATACGGACCTCTCACAACCCCAGAACAAAGTAGCAGCTTCTATGATCTTGTTGTTGGGTTGGATTTCCAGGAGAGAAGGTAGGTTTCCCAAATATTTCTGGACAAGAGTCTGATCACTAGAGTGAAGATATTTCCACCAGCTTAGCAGTTTTGGGTGGATGTTGGTGACCATGCCGAATCTGGGGACTTCGTGCCTCATATTTCTGCAAGACAAATAAGGTTAGGCCCTTACCCCCACTGGACTCGACTATTTAATGTCAACAATTGACATAAAAGCATTTAGTTCTCCAAATAAATGCATAGAACGTGATGATGTCCGTTTGGGTTTTAGGGAAACCCAATGGACTTTGGACAAGGCCATCTTAAAGAGTCATTATGCGGACAACATAACTGACTCGGCTAGGTTTGACCATGATGCATGCACAGTTAAGCAGAGTAAAGTTTCTATGGGGTTTTAGACTGGTACCCTTGAGCGGACAACTCAAGGGGGAAAGGCACGGAACCGTCGACTACACTGTTGATCGACTGGTTTTACCCCAAATATGCCTTTTCCGGATTTAGGGGGTGTTGATATCGGAAGAGCGCAACCCCTTATTATAAGCGTTGCTATGGGATTTGTTTGGCACGAGTGGAATATGATGTTGAGCATGATTATGCAATAATTAAAAACATGTTGTCACGTATTTGCACGTTAAGGAAGCAACAAATACATCAATTTCATAATTTAGGGCAGTAGTAAAGAAAAGTAGAATAGGAAAGAAACAAAAGACAAGTCAGTTGCGCTATTGAAAAGGGAATTGAGTGCTTAAAGGAATTAAACAAGTAACTGCACATAAAGAGGTATATATTCACAATAATAGTCAATGGTAAAAGCCTAAAAATCCCAGCAGAGTCGCCATGCTGTCGCGCCCCCTTTTTCCTCCGCGGAAATCGGGTTTATGACATTTGGAGGGACAACTCGTTCCTTTTGGGAACTGGGTTTAGCATTAGAAGAGTCGCCACCTAATGAGTTAAGGTGCATTAGGACACCAATAGAGATTCCATTCTAAGTTCCATTTGAATAACCAGAGATAGGGTAAGGGCTCGAAATTATCCTAAGGGGAAGGTGTTAGGCACCCCCAGGATCCACTAGTGTGGTTCCCGGCCAGACAGTTATTGTGAATTTGAGGTGCAATTAACATATAAGTAGATAAGGCTCAAATAAAAGGGGTTTTCAATACACAATGGTTTGGAAGTAAACAAAGTTTGAAAGAGCAATTAAAAGAGCGGATTTTAAACAGGAATTGCTATGCTTTTAAAGGAAAAAGGGAAGTAAAGGAAGGGGGTCCTAGGTTTGTATTTAATATGGATCACATCAATGCAATACCCGGTAATCACTCCTCAAGAGAGGGGCTACACGTGGTATTAACGCACCGGTCATCATATCCATATCTACCTTCCCACCCCGTTAAGGTATTAAAGTGAGGATTGGTCTCGATTACTATTGCATGCTATTACCCGTCCCATTCCTATCAGTTCCGGAGGCATTTAGGACTACTAATCCTAAAGGGAGGGGGTATTAGGCTCATTTGAAATTTCAAAGGTGAAAATCTAAGGCGACATACAAAACATATAAAGACTGCACATCATAGGGGAAACACATAAACACATAAGGCTCAAGTATACCTCCTCAAAACAAAAAAATCCAATAGCACGACTTAAACAAATGAGTCAGGTCTGACTCTAAAAATACTTGAGGGAAGAGGAGATTATTGTATTGCAGCAGGCCTGGCTTATTACATGACTTAGTTAGGAAATAGAATCGGGCCTACCTACTGATTGTATCACTAAAACAAATAACAGGGGCGAGTCCAGTTTTATTTTATATTGCCTAAGGCTTGCCTAGGTGTTCAAACGAGGTCCTATAGGCATAGTATCTACTTAATTCAGAATGATGAAATAATAAAACTCAGAATGAAATATTCGAAATCCTAAGGCATGCTTGCTAAACCTCGTTAAGTGAGGGAATTACATTATAAGAAAAAGATTCAGAATAGGCGAAACTAAATTAGACCGATTACAGATTCTGCAGGTGATAGTAAGTACTATTACTGATTTTAATCCCTAGGAGCATGATACCTAACATTGACTGTGAGTGAAGCGAATTAGATTTATTTAAGAATGCCTATAGGCATGATTTCTATACGTTACTGATTTTAACACGTCACTGGGTTATAACCACTTGGGCCCTAAAACATGATATCTAAACGTGCAGAATTTTAGATAATCCCTATAGGCAGGTTATCTAGATGTGAAGTTAAACATGCAGAATAGATCTCTATAGGCATGATGTCTAAGGTGCAGAATTAAAATACCCTATAGGCATGGTTTCTAAATGCAGTTTGAATATGCAGAAATTTAAAATATCCTATAGGCATGGTTTCTACCCTTGACATGCATAAATACCCAACCCTTTTCACTAGCCAGCCCCAAATGTTCATCACAAATTATTTACAAACCAGGAATAATAAATTACATCAAAATACATAAAAATACAACTAGAGGAGGCCTTATTCTTGGTTCCTCCCTGAGCTATGGAATAACTGCCGTAAGATGCCATTGCTTCAAAGCCTTTCACAAACTTGAGTGTGTCAGAGTTCCCTAAGGGCCTCAATAGGACCCCGGGCAGTGCTCACACCCAAATTACATCACCAGAATAGGGACAAGTGCAGTGTGGAAATGCCAGCCCTCATGTGTCCAAGTTCAGAGGGAGCTCATGGGTCCCAAGGCAAGACTCACATGAGGGGGCAGAGCTTAAATCTAAGAGAAGAGTGGAGAGTGCAGAAACTGAGTTCTAAGAGCTGAGGGAATAAAGGGGAGGGAAAGGGTGATGGGAGACAGCTTTTAACACTTCAAAGAATTGACATTTCACACCAAGGGGCAGGGGATTGGGAATCCATTGCAAGGATCCTATATTCTTAGGCATTAGTTAATTCTGGGCATGCACAGCAATAGGGAGTGCTGCCATGCTTGTAAAATCAACTAGAACACACACATATAAGGTTAACATGGAGGTTGTGATCCTATGAGGACCAACTTTGGGCCATGCTCAGCAATATTCGATATTGTCATGCCCCAAACAAACCATAAGTATTAAACACATTGGGGTAGGGATTTTAGATTCATAATAAGTTGATTCAGAACAGGAGAAAAGAAATTACAGCATGCTAAATAAAGGTACTGAATTAGATACAAGCAGTAGCTAAACAAGAATGCAAGAACATTAAGTAACCATGGTGTTGTTGATGCTGAAAACTTAATTAGAACATACCTGTCAAAGAAGCAAGATGCAGTAAATAAAAGTAGCAGGACTTCGAAATATAGCCTTGGCTTTCAGCCGGCTAAACAGGCCACAGTGCAAGTAGTAAAGCAAGAGAGTGTTTGAGTGTAAGTGTGAGTTCCGAACTAAAAGTGTCTTTTTTCTTTTTTAGAAAGACTTAGGGTATTTATAGTTGAAAGTAGGTAATGAAATAAGGTAAAAATCATAGTAGTGTATTAATTTAAGAACTCAGAATCAATCAATTAGAGAATCAAGGAAGTGCTCCCTTAAATTAAGGGAATCAAGATCAAACGGAAAGATTCAGTACCATATAAGGCAAGAAGAAAAATCAGTGCATGATTAAATAAGGAAGGAGTCAAGGTTTAGTAGGCATAGAGTAGTCAATTAGGACCAAATTCAGAAAAACCCAATCAAGGAAAGGCCCAGTAAAAACAAGGTACCACAGCAGATAAGGTAATGAAATCAATTAATTTAAACAGGCGAGTAGAATTTTAGGGCTTTGAAAGAAAATCTTTCAATTACCAATAAATAAGGAAAATCAGAATCAATCATGGGAAGTCATGGTTCTGTATTTTCAACATATAAATAGAGGTGAATGAACAAGAGTAGTAAACAAAGTCAGCCATATAGACAGAAAGAAACAAGAGATGAGCAAACACAACCATTCAGGGGTGGTATAAGTAGGCTAAGATTCAGCAGAATATATTCGAAGCCTGGTGACCACGAGACATTAACAAGAATCAGGTAAACAGGCTAGCACACAAAACCAAGGCAAAGGAAGTCAGGCTAACACACATAACCAAAACGAAGAAAACATGCCAACACACAGAACCAAAGTAAAGAAATCATGCTAACACACATAACCAGGGCGAAGAAAATCTTTAGAAATTAGGGCTTTTGGCAGAGTCAAGTTAAAAAGCAGTAGGAGCATAAAATCGGTCAAAATAAACAAGGAAAATGTTTAATCATAAAGAAATCGATTAAAACATGCGTAAAAGAACTCCGAGAAATACTAGTTTTTCAAAGGAAGTAAAAACGGTTCAAAGTAGATGATCCTTCAGAAGAAGCTCGAGAATAAGCAGACATAGAAGAAAACATGCTTAAAGCATGAAAAATAACACCATTTTGAGAGATTCAGGAGAGAGTTAGTGTTTCAAAAAGAAACCCAAATAGAAATTGAAAGAACCTGTTGTAACTTCACAGATCGTAACACATATGGTGTGATTTTGCCCAAAATCACACACCAGAGAAGCCTCGAACAACAGAACCGGAAACCCTAGGTCCAAATCGACATGGCCCAAGAGCCTTGAGGACCTTAAAGATGTTGAGCAAGGCGATGAGAGACCCATTGGAGACTTGGGGTTGAAAGAAGGTGGCCGGAGAAGGAGGCGATTAAGGAAAATCAGAATCAATCATGGGAAGTCATGGTTCTGTATTTTCAACATATAAATAGAGGTGAATGAACAAGAGTAGTAAACAAAGTCAGCCATATAGACAGAAAGAAACAAGAGATGAGCAAACACAACCATTCAGGGGTGGTATAAGTAGGCTAAGATTCAGCAGAATATATTCGAAGCCTGGTGACCACGAGACATTAACAAGAATCAGGTAAACAGGCTAGCACACAAAACCAAGGCAAAGGAAGTCAGGCTAACACACATAACCAAAACGAAGAAAACATGCCAACACACAGAACCAAAGTAAAGAAATCATGCTAACACACATAACCAGGGCGAAGAAAATCTTTAGAAATTAGGGCTTTTGGCAGAGTCAAGTTAAAAAGCAGTAGGAGCATAAAATCGGTCAAAATAAACAAGGAAAAGGTTTAATCATAAAGAAATCGGTTAAAATATGCGTAAAAGAACTCCGAGAAACCCTAGTTTTTCAAAGGAAGTAAAAACGGTTCAAAGTAGATGATCCTTCAGAAGAAGCTCGAGAATAAGCAGATCATAGAAGAAAACATGCTTAAAGCATGAAAAATTACATCGTGTTGAGAGATTCAGGAGAGAGTTAGGGTTTCAAAAGGAAACCCAAATAGAAATTGAAAGAACCTGTTGTAACTTCACAGATCGTAACAGATATGGTGTAATTTTGCCCAAAATCACACCAGAGAAGCCTCGAACAACAGAACCGAAAACCCTATGTCCAAATCGACATGGACCAGGAGCCTTGAGGACCTTAGAGATGTTGAGCAAGGCGATGAGAGACCCATTGGAGACTTGGGGTTGAAAGGAGGTGGCCGGAGAAGGAGGCGATTAACGGAGTCTAGGGTTAGGTTTGAGAGAGTAGAGAAGATGAGAGCATCTGAAGGCGGCGTCTTTGGAAAATGGCTTAGGGTTGGGGGGGGGTCGTATGAATTAAATGGTAAGAACAAATTCTAGTCGTTGATCTTTTAGATCAACAGTCCTGATTTAATGGGTTTTTTGGGTCGGGTAAACGTGTATAGGGTCTGGGTCGGGTGATTGGGTTATAAGAATAAAAATTGGGCTGGGAATTGGTCCGATTTTGGCCCCAATTGAAAGCCAAATTTGGCTGTAACTTAAATAGCCAATTTTCCCCTATTTAATTTATAAAAATAATAAATTAATTTCTGGAAATAAATTAAAGGCATTAAAAATAATTTATAATTTATAATTATCAATTTAAAAATACTGGGCTTAATTTTTATAACTATAAATGCAATTAGATCTTAAAAGAGGCTAATATTGCAATTATATGCAATTTAGCTTACAAAAAATACTAAATAAATTTGTAAAAATATGCAAAAATTATCTTAACTATATTTTAGCATAAATATGAGAATACAATAAATGAATCATCAAAAATAATAATTTTAAAAATTATTATTGGATTTTGAGGGATAAAATAGGGCAATAAAATGGTTTTAAAATCTTTAAAAATTAAGAAAAAATAATAAAACATTTGGACATACTTATATATGAATGCATATGCTATTTTGAAAGTATTTTGCATATTAAAATATATAGGGAAAAATTGGGTATCAACAATCCTCAAAGTCCTTGACTGACTCTAGTCTCACTTCTTCGACATCGACATCCTCAAATTGTAGTTGGCTAGGTTGTTGATGTTCTACTCTGACCTCCTTAATTAACCCCTCAAATTTACGCTCTTCTTGGCTATTATCCCCAATATTGACTTGTTGAGCATTAACAGCTCCAACCACTTGACTCAATTGAGCCTCCAAGTAGCGAATAGTTGCCTCTTGCCTCTCTATCTGCGGTTGTTTCTCATTATTTTGTTCCAGAAGGCGCTTTAACATATCCTTGATCTCCTTCAGGTCCGCATTCCTAGGTTCTTTGTTCCTATTAACTTCACAAGAAAAGGTAGAACCATCATAGTAAGGGATTGGGGAAAAATAAGAAATATAAGCACAACCATGAAGGTGACCATTTTTACCACCACACACATCACACACATTTCACAAATAAGATTGAGTTGGTGCACATAACTCGCTCTCGGGAATATTTTGATAATTTTGATACGAGTGGTTTCCTTTACAATATGTATGGAGATCAATAGTAGCATTATCTACACCTATATTCCCATAATTCCAAGATGTCATGTTTCTCAAATCAACAGTTATAAAAAAAAACAAAAAAAAGACAAAAAAAAAGTTCAAACTTAAACCCTAGCAATATATACAACTACATCTACACCGTTAGTTCCCCGGCAACGGCGCCAAAATTTGATCACGCCTAACTCTAGTCCTAAAAAATGATAAGCGATCGCTGCAAATGTAATCCGGTCTATAAGTCCGGAGTCGAATCCCACAGAGAACTAAGGCTTAACTAAATCTGTTTAATATCACTAAGAAGACAAGTTTGAACAATTTTCTAAAGTATAAAGATTAAGATTTATATTTCTAACAAATTAACTAGAAAATACTACAAAGCGGTAAAATTATCAACTAACCAGACAAAGGGTTGGAGACTAAATTAAGGAGATCAAGAGTTATGATTTCCCCAATTGTCGGAATTTCTAGGTATGTTCCTACAATTTTGCCAATGTATTCTCTACTGATCGTGAGCACTTTAGGTGCCGTAATTCTCTCTCGAGCAACTACAACAATTTACTAGACATATTCTCTCGAACTACGCTTGTTTGCTTTATCTGACCGCTGATTATGACCACGTCAAGGCTTTGTTATTTCTAAACCTACCTTTAAACCCGCTGTATTGATTTCTCACATACGTTAGGAGTCACGTTATTCAACAACCACCTAAATATGTATCCTTTCTCAAGCAACACATAATAAATAGGCACAGTCAATCGATGGCCATTCAGTCAACAATAATAAACACGTAGTTGAACAAGTAGAGAAATCCAACGGCTCAATTATATAAAAACATAACAAGAATTTATCCTACAAAAGGTTCTATCAAAACCCTAGATAACAAATTAGTTATTCATAATAGTATGTAAAACTACAATACTAAAAGTCATAACCAACAACGAAAAATAGGAAGAGGAAGGAAAAACTCGTTGAAGAATTCCCCGCCTTGCTCCTATTGTGTCTCTGCCTCCTTAGGTCGAATCTGTATCAAAAATTGGTCTCCTTAGCCTCCTTAGGTCTAAATTATGTCAAAAGTGTGTCCAACCTCTCAAAATAATGTTTTTCCATGTCTATATACCAAGTAGGGTCGGGCCCAAACTATTATAACTTCTCCTACGCGAAAAAGGATAATTTTTTCACGTCTGGACAGCCGCGGACGCGGTCAACCGCGGTACGAACGCGGTATTTGGCAAGTATACTGCCTCAGCCCGCCTCAGGTCCGTGGTTGCGGCTTCGACCGCGTTTTTCACCCTGTTCCATTTGGAATTTAGAAAAACGTAAAACATGAAAGTTGTAGCCTTTGAGTTAGCTTTCCAACCATATATTGTGGAGCCCAAATGGAGTTCTGAGCAAAAAGTTATGTGCATTTTACTAGACAGTGCGCAATATGCCTACTCGATTCTTCGTTTTGTTGCTCTATCATCCGTTGATCCCCGAATACGATCCCGGCTTAATTCCTTGGGCTATTACTCAGACTTCAAAGCTCCAAATCACTTGAATTCATTCCATAACATCTATATAGCTCGGAATCAGTCCTACAAGGCCTAAAACACACAATTAGTGCAAAACACTAACGATTAAAACGCAAACTCAACTAAAATGCAGTAAATTAGAGTGTAATAATTGACTAAAATACGTAATTATAGCCTATCATCATTATACAAGGTTGATAGTTTATGTACTATCATATACTTTTAAACAAGGTAACCACATTGCTTATATAGGTATATAAATACTATATAGCAATATATAAGAGTGTATAAATATTGTTGTAAAAAGAGTCATTGATTTTGCAGATATAAATTGAAAAATATGGTGCGATTATTGTGGTAGACTGTACATTTATACAAATTCCTAAATTTATATTCCCCTTCTTTGTTTGATTCAAACCAAACAAGAAATAAGTTCAAATTGAATTTTCTTTCCTTAAATTTATCCTCTCTCTCTCTCTCTCTCTCTCTCTCTCTCTCTCTCTCTCTTTTTGTTTTTCTACTAGTTTCCAAACAAAGTATCGACGTGTTGAAAGATCCTGTTGAGCCACATAAATGTTCTATTAATCGGCAGGACAGGTCAAGGTGCTTTTGAATATTTTTGGATGAAGAGCCATTTATCGTTCTGTCAATCAGAGGTGGTCCCAGGATTTGAGTGCAACGGGGGCACCACCATATGTACATATGCCAATAACTAGCGACAAATTTTGGAGTGCGACTTTTTGAAAGCATGTGATAACTTATTAGCAAGGGCAAACTCTTCGTCGTCGCCGATCGGAGTCGACAAATACTGCTACTTCGTCTAGGTGGTTGTTGAAGTAAAGGAAAATGGTTTATATTTTTTTATTTTTGGAAAGAGTGTCGCGCCCCCTTTTTCCTTACCTCGCGGAGGGAATCGGGTTTATGATATTTTTTTGGTATGGGACAACTCTTTCCTTTGGGGAAAGGGGTTTGCATTTTTTGAAGAGTCTCCACCTAACGATTTATGGTGCGTTAGGGAACCTACAAGGTTCATCTATAACTACGTTTGGTAACCAGAGATAGGGTAAGGGCTTGAAATTATCCTAAGGGGAAGGTGTTAGGCACCTCTCAGTATCCACTAGTGTGGTTCCCGACCAGACAGTTTTTGTGAGTTTGTACAATTAGCAAATAAGCAAATATGGCTCAAATAGTAGGGGATTTAAGTTTAAACACACAAGTGTAAGAAAACAACTAATGAAAAAGCTAGGTTTTGAAAAGGATTACAAGTTAAGCATATTTGCGAATATACAAGGGTGTCCTAGGTTTGTTTATAATATGGATCAATCAATGCAATACCCTGTATGACACTCCTCAAAGAGGGGCTACGCGTGGTATTAATGCACCGGTCATCATATCCATATCTACCTTTTCCCGCCTCGTGAAGGTAAGAAAAGCGAGGGTTGGTCTCGTCCCTTATTGCATGCTATTACCCGTCCCTTCCTGTTAGTCCCGGAGGAATTTAGGACTCCTATCCTATAAGAAGGAGGTTCTGGGCAGACTCTCAGGTTTAAAGGCACAATACTAAGGCAACATACAAAACAAGTAGGACTGCAATTAAAGGGGAGCATGGAAAATAAACGAAAGGCTCAAATACACCTCCACAGGTAAGGCACATAGACAGCATGCCTCATACACAATTAAAGTCTGAATTTAAATCCTATGCATGGTATCTAAGTGATAACAGCAGAACCATATCTATTACATGACTCAGAATAGAAGTCCGAATCGGGCTTGCCTACTGATTTTAACAGTTGATAATTAAACACTGATCGCAGATACGGTTCTGGTTTTATTTAAAAATTGATTACCCAAGGTTTGCCTAGGCGTAAAATAGTATGCAGCAGTTATTCAGAATTATTAAAAGACAGTTTGGAAATTATTTTACCCTAAGAGCATGCTGTTCTAGTTGATACGAATGCAGAGATTATTACCAGTTATTTTAAACAAGATAATCAAGTGTGAAGCTTTTTTTTACCACTTTTATGACCAGCAGTTTATACTAAGTGTGAATGCGAGTACGGAATAAGATCCTAAAACATTGTATCTAAGATGCATATATAAAACTCATGATGTAGAATTCCTAGAGCAGGATTTCTAAATTCATATGGCAGGATTGCAGAATTTCCTAAGAGCATGATTTCTAAATGCACATGGCAGCGTAAAACATAATAGTAAAGTGTTAATTATTAGCAGATTTTAACACATGATTTTATAAGGATGCACATGCTGAAACAATAAACATGAGACCTAAGAGCATGATTTCTAATGCATGTACGAACCCTAAGCATGGTTTCTATTGCGCAATTAGGAACATAAACCTAATAACATGTTTTCTACCCTTAACAACTATAGCGTGCATATTTACCCTATCCATTTTCACTAGTCAACACCAATACTTGTTTACAACAAGTTATTACAGACCAACATTGAAATGAATTACATAAGTAGCAATGAAAATAAGAAGTTACACTATCGGAAGCCTGATTAGGACTTCCTCTCTAAGTTATGTAATCAATCACCTCAAGTGCCAAGATTGTTTCATAGCTTTTCCTTATATCTAGGTGTGTCAGAGTTCCCTAAGGACTTCAAGGGATCCCGGGCATTGCTCACACCCAGATTTCATAGTCAAGACAGAGTAAGTGTAGTGTGGAAAGGCCAACTTTCATGTGTCCAAGTTCAGAGGGAGCTCAAGGGTCCCAAGGCAAGGCTCACACAAAAGGGGCCGAACCTAGTGTTCTAGGAGTATAGTGAAAGTGCAGGACACATATTTGAACAGAGTTTGTTTTAAAAAAACTGGACTGACAGGTCCCTTTTGGAAGCATTCAGTAGCAGAAATGGTTGAAAGCAGTTGCATTAGTAAGACAGAGTCTAAACATTTCAGGGTAAGACCACACATAGCAAGTGAATGGATTCAGTAATCACACCTGGGGAAAAAGGGGGTTGGGGATACATATATATTTGACTATAGACACCTAACCTCAGCAGAATGCTCAGAGATAGTTAGTCACTGGCATAATCACAAACCAGTCATGAAACACATAGAGGAGGGATAATGGATTTGGGATTCACAAAATGGTAAGTGCACAGTAGGTAAAAGAATACAATCGTCCAAGCATGCTTGAATCACATGAATTTAAAGGGAGGGGAATCACATCAAGATGCTTAGATACAACAGGGCCATAAGTAAAAGCAGGCCAGAAATAAAAGAAACTGAAGCGGGAATAGAAACATGTTGTTGTTGAGGCTTTAAATTGAACTAGGACGTACCAGTGAAGGTAGAGGTAAACAAAGTGAAAGAACCAAGGTTTGCAGATGATTAGCCTTGGCTTGTAGCCGGCCAATAGTAATAGAAGAACACATAATTTTCTTTAAGTAAGAGAGGGGTTTTTTGAAAGACAAGTTCATGTTTTGTTAATGAAAGACTTAGGGTGTTTATAGCTTTGAAAATAGGTAGAAAATAAGGTAACAAGTAAAGGTTTAGCACTATTATGGAAGTAATCACAATTAGAATCCAATTAATACAAGTACTTCCTTTAATCAAGGAATTACAGCTTAAACGAATACTAACAGGGATAACTAAGGAAAGAAAATGAGTTGAGAAAGAATGATTTTTACCATATAAGGGGTAGTAAAAGTATAGAGCATATGATTGAGTCTAAGTACAAAATACACTAATTTGAGGAAAGGATTCAGCAAGAATGAAGCACCACGGCAAATAAGGGAATGAAATCAATCAACTTAAACAAACGAGTAAAATTTTAGGGGTTCATAAGAAAACCTTGCAATCAAACCGTAATTTAAGAAAATCAGGATCAATCAAGAGGGAGTCATGATTTTGCACTTTGACATATAAATAGAGAAGAATGAACCGGCGTATCAGACATGCATGGTCAGCCATATCGATAGAAGAATAAACTAGATGAGCACAATTATACAGAAGTGACACAAGTAGGCTAAGGAATCAGTAGCAAAAAGAACCCATTCGAAGCATGGTGGTCAACAGCGACTTTAACAAAGTCAAGTAGTTACAGCTAACACATAGAACTAGAATGGAGAAACCAATCTAACACACAGAAACAGGTAAAGAAGGTCTTTAAAGCTCACAGTAGCAAGTGAAGAAAATCTTTAAGAAATTAGGGTTTTAACATAGTTGAGTTAAAAAGCGGTAAGAACTTAGAGTCGGTCAAGATAAACAAAGAAAAAGTTCTCACCATAAAGAAATCAATCGAAACGGGTATACATACAAATCACATAAGCAAAGATAGTTCCAGAACCCCGGATAAAAACCAAAATAATTAGGGTTTTCAACGTGACGAATCAGGTAGAAAAAAAACATAAATAAACCGTTTAAACATAGTAGAATCATATGATAGTACTGAAACTCAGAGGAGAAATCAATTAAAAGAGGTTAAGAAACTTGAAGATGAAGAGTCATTTTGGAAAAATCGGGAAAAACCTTTGAGGAAAGCATTTAAAAGCTCATAATATACACAGATCTAAAACGGATCTAAAAGAAATCGGAAAATCTTTAAAGTTAGGGTTTCGGAGAACCCAGAGAAGGTGAGAAAACCCTGAAAAGTAACCGGTTTTAGCCGGAAAAATCATAGATCTTACTCGAACGGCCATGGATGGCCAGAAAACGGCATGAGAAACCATGGGAGGCGAGTGAACTGCCTCTGGTTCACTTGAAGGCCTCAAAACAATGACACACGTTCAAGAGGGAGCCATAAGGCTGGTAGGTGGCGAGGCCACCATGGATTCAGGCAAGGAGATGACCGGAGAAGGTGGATGAGGTTCATCGGAGAGGAGGGGCGAGGAGAAGGTTCTAGAGAGAATCAGAGATAGAGAGAGAGATGAGAGACCGGTTGAGAGAGAATGAGAGGGGGAAATGAGAGATAGGGGGGGTTAGTCTTTAGGGTTTAATTTAGGAAGGGGGAATGGGGACCGTTGATCTGAATGATCAACGGTCAAGATTGAATGGGGTAGGTGGGTCGGGTATGGCTTGGGTTTTGGGCTTGGATCTGGTGGGTTTTTTAATTGGGTTGAGGGTCCGTTTGATTTAGGCTAGAATTGAAAGCCAATTTTGGCTATAAGTTAAATAGCCATTTTTCCCATTTAATTTATAAAAAATAGTAGATAATTTCTAGAATAAAAAATAAATTAAAATGATAAAATGATTTATAATACATAATTAGCAATTTAAAAATACAGGATCCAATTATATGCATATAAAGCATAATTAAATCTGAAAAGGGCCAATATTGCAATTATGTGCAATTTAGCTTTAAAAATACTAAATGTAATTATAAAAATATGTAAAAATTACCTTAGCCATATTTTGGCATAAATATAGAAATCCAATAGATGAATTATCAAAATAATAATTTTGGAAATAATTATTGGGGATTTTATGGATAAAAAGGGAGAAAATAAATCAATTTAAAATCCTTAAAATTATG
>NW_017670496.1:180394-184512 GCF_001879085.1 Nicotiana attenuata
ATATATATATATATATATTGAAGGTATTTTGCATATTTAAAATATATAGGGAAAAATTGGGTATCAACAGCTGCCCCTCTTTACCCGGGAAGGATGAAACAGTTTTCGGGTAAAGAAACGATGGCCAATTTTGACCGAGCGAAACGGTTTGAAGAGGTTTCGGCCGCACCATGGCTTCTGAGCTGCCTACATATCCCTGGTTTTACAGGAATCAGGCCGTATGTAGTTCAAGATCCGTCGGCGGAGTATGCCGATGAAGACATTTCAAGACTGGACGCAATATCTAGGGCCGGGTGATTGGGTGGTTTACGGGAATAGTTGGGTTTGATATGGCTGCGGGAACTGGAGCGGGATCGTTCCTGCCGGGATGGCCGTTGCTCGTCGTCTTACCTGCAAATAGAAGCAATACAAGCGTATATTGTGCATAAGTTTAAACATGATGCAAATTCCCGTTGGACCATGAATGTTGTCTTAGGACGATGAGGATGATGTCCTTAGACCATGATGTCCTGGGCCATGAAGCGTATGATAAAGGATTCGCAGGCCATGAAATGATGTTCTCGGGCTATGGGGATGGTGCCTCCGAACAATGACGCCTTTGAATAATGATATGCAAAAGATTGAAAGAGATCCTCAGGGCATGACATGGTGTTCTCGGGCTATGAAGATGGTGCCTCCGAACGATGACACCTTTGGATGAGTTGGCGATATTTCAGCCCATGAAGGATGCAGTATGTGGTGATCTTTCAGCCTATGAAATGCAGTATGGAGCGATCTTTCAGCCATGCAGATGTAGTTTGTGGCGATCTTTCAGCCATGCAGATGTAGTATGCGGCGATCTTTCAGCCATGCAGATGTAGTATGTGGCGATCTTTCAGCCGTGCCGATGCAGTATGCGGCGATCTTTCAGCTATGCGGATGTAGTATGTGGCGATCTTTCAGTCGTGCAGTACAGTATGGGGCGATCTTTCAGCCATGCAGTCCAGTATGGGGCGATCTTTCAGCCATGCAGATGTAGCATGTGGCGATCTTTCAGCCGCGCAGATGCAGTATGCGGTGATCTTTCAGCCATGCAGATGTAGATGGAGGTAAAGCTTAACCTCGGAAGGCAGAATAGTAGCCTTATGCAACGCAGATGCAGATGGAGGTAGAGCTTAACCTCGGAAGGCAGAATAGTTACCTTATGCAAATCGGAAGGCAGAATAGTAGCCTTATGCAAATTGGAAGGCAGAATGGTAGCCTTATGCAATGCAGATGCAGATGGAGGTAGAGCTTAACCTCGGAAGGAAGAATAGTAGCCTTATGCAATGGAAGGCAGAATAGTAGCCTTATGCAAGAAATAAAATAATAAATGACAGTGGAGTTTTCTTAGTTGAGAGCAGATTGCAGCGTTGTGATTACTCGGAGCATTCTGACTACGGAGCATTACTGGTGTGTGCTGATAGCAAATGTTGGCAAGTGCGATGGTTCAGAGAGTCGTATTCTTGAACAATGTTTGTTCTATGGGCGTACAGTATGTTTTAACGATTTCGTAATCCTAGTGCCTGCATCCAAAGAAAAATCGTGAGTTTTGTAAAGGGGGGAGGTTAGTTCGTATCCCCGCTGGCTTTGCTTGACTCGTTCAGCTTCGATCTGGTGATATCGTCTGTATCACTGGGGTAGCATTGCTAAACAAAACAGTTTCAATAATAAACATGCATGATTTTGTAAAGTATGACATAAATGTATAGTGAAAAGTAGCTTTTAGATGAACCGACAACTGTGACGTAGTTCAGGACATTACAACCTCTCCTGCTACGGAATTTTGAGGGTCCTCCTCAAAATTCTGCCCCAGTTTGATGGGTTGACGTTTCTGACTGTCGCTGGTGAGGCGATCGGCTGAAATTACTTCGGAATTTTGAAGGTCCTCCTCAAAATTCTGCCCCAGTTTCCAATTGCAGGGGAGAATGAAGTTTTATTGAATTGTGACCGAACCCATAGGGCTGCCTACGTATCCCCTCTTAAACGGGAATCAGGTCAGGCGTAGTTCAATTTAGATCATATAAGGAAAGACTGCATCTGAATTGATTGGCTTTGGCCAGACTTCTCCGTCCATTTCTGCGAGTATGAGGGCTCCTCCTGCCAAAACCCGGTGAACCATGTATAGGCCCTGTCAGTTGGGAGAGAACTTCTCTTTGGCTTCATCTTGATGCGGGAAAATTTTCTTTAACACTAGCTGCCATGGTGTGAACTGTCTTGGCTTGACTCTTTTGTTGAAGGCTCTGGACATTCTGTTCTGATAGAGTTGGCCATGGCAAACTGCATTCATTCTCTTTTCGTCTATAAGGGCTAGTTGCTCATAGCGACTTTTTACCCACTTTGCGTCGTCGAGCTCAGCTTCTTGTATGATCCTTAGGGAGGGAATTTCTACCTCAGCGGGAATGACAACCTCTGTACCGTAAACCAACATATAAGGGGTTGCCCCGGTTGATTTGCGGACTGTGGTGCGATACCCCAATAGAGCAAATGATAACTTCTCGTCCACTGTCTGTGCTTCTCTAGCATTTTCCTCAATATCTTCTTGATATTCTTGTTGGCGGCTTCTACAGCTCCATTCATCTGAGGTCTGTAGGCTGTGGAATTCTTGTGTTTGATCTTGAAGTTTTCGCACATAGCTTTCATCAAATCGCTGTTTAGATTGGAGCCATTACCAGTAATGATTGACTCTGGAATTCCAAATCGACAAACAACGCAGTCGCGGACAAAGTCTGCCACGACTTTCTTAGTCACTACTTTGTAAGATGCTGCTTCGACCCATTTGTGAGCCACAATACACGTACTCAGACCAGTCATGTCATCATACGACCATGCGAATATGCCCTCATACTCCTTTAGAAATTCTGTGTATTCTTTCTTCTCTGACTGCGAAAGGTGAATGCTGATTCGTGTTTCTTTGACGTTCTCTGCATCTCCCAGGTTGACAATTTCGGTCTCGTCCATGTTGGACTTAGGTCTGTTCTCAAAATTCTCAACTTCTTTGACAATCTCGTCAGGTATGTCATCTTCCTCTGAATCAATGTCCGTTTGTTGCGTTGTCTCATTGCATGTCACAGTCATTGGTTCATCAAGATAAGTAATAGTGATGCTGCATTGGTAAAGTAAGGAGGAAAATGATAGCTATAAATATTAATTCATAAGAAAAATCAAACATGCTTTTGATAGATTGAATAATTGTTTTGAACATTGAAGGTCTTATTGCGGAGATTGAAAAATGCGAAAAGAAAATCATTTAGTAAATAAAATAGTGAATAGTGTTTGTTTTAGCCTTGCTACCCCGAGGCTCGTCGGGCTCTGGTTGTCCAGATGGTCCAGTTCTGGAGATATGCCCCTCTGCTCACAGCCTGTATGGAAGGGCCTTCCCCCTCCTCCTCGAGAATAACACAACAGTCCATGTCACTGTCCTCTAGAAATAAGTTCTTCACTGCTGCAAGTGCTTCTTCTTCATCTGACCCATAAATAATGTCGGCCTGTTGGAAAGTCTGCTCCAGATGTGGTATTGGCTGCTCTAATGGGTAGTAAGGACCGCGCCATGGAGGCGACCAGCTATTGAATTCTTCCCAGGTGTATTCATATCCCAAACCGAAGGTAGTGCCATGTTTCTTGAGTTTTATGGGTTTAGAGATCCCTTGGAGGTTCTTGCCGAGCCCTTTGCCAGGTTCGTATCCACTCCAACTCAGTATACTCTTGATTTTGTTATTCCACCATTTGTCTTTGTCGATAACATTGACTCGCTCGATGTGGTGGTAAGTTTCTCCACCCAGCTTCCTTCTCTCGATCGTCGGAATAGTCTGGCGACAGTATATAGGGTTTCTACCGTCACCGTGAATGATCACTTCCTGGTGATTCCATTCGAACTTTACTGCCTGATGCAACATTGATGCTACGGCCCCAGCAGCATGAATCCATGACCGTCCCAGCAGCAAGTTGTAAGACGCTGGTACATCTATTACCTGGAAATCGACCTCGAACCAGGTTGGTCCCATCTGCAGGCATAGACTAATCTCACCAATGGTGGATCTCTGAGAACCATCGAAGGCTTTCACATTGATTGCTCCATCCTTTATCTCATGCATCCCTTT
>NW_017670496.1:186161-196867 GCF_001879085.1 Nicotiana attenuata
GTGGGCTTCTTCTTCAAATTCTGGATATAGAACACGTCTGATGCATTCTCTGTATTAAATCTGAATTTGTCCATAAAGTCAGATGCCATGCTCACCCAGCTTGACCACTTCTTGGGATCTTGGCTGATGTACCAAGACAATGCATATCCTTTCAAACTCCTCATGAACAACTTCATGCAGATCCTTTCATCCTTCCCTACTCCAACCAGCTTGTCACAATAGGTCCTCAGATGGACCCTTGGATCACCCGTGCCGTCAAACATTTCGAATTTAGGAGGTTTGTACCCCTCAGGCAGTTCGACATCAGGCTGTATGCAATGGTCCTCATAGTTCATCCCCTCGATTCCTTTGCTTCCCTCGACGCCCTGAATCCGGCCGGTCAGTTTCTTAAGTACCTCGGCCAAGTTTCTGATAAGCAGATCCTTTTCATCAGACTCAGATGTGTATGAGATAGGTTGGGTGGAGTGTGGCATGGTCTCCATGTAGATAGGATTGTTATGGTGGCCTAGTGTATGGGCGTGGAAATGGTCGTTTGCGGAGTTCTAAGGTTCTGGGATAAGTAGTGGAATGGTATTTGGGGTATGGCGGGTGTTACATTGGTTCTTTGGTGGAGCATCATGATGGCGAGGTGCGGGGTGATTCTGCTGTTTTGGGATATTTTGAGGAGGTGTTGGTTTTTAGTGTTGGGGAAGTTGATGTCTGGGGTGTTGAGGGAAAATGACAGGCTTGCCAGATTTCGAACCTGCTCGAGCTCTTCCTGGAATTTCAACAGTTTCTGTTCAAGTTGTGACACATTCTCGTTAGGAACCCGAATACCATGGCCATCAGTGGCCTCTACCCGTTCAGCTGTGTTCTCTTTCCTGCTGTTATTCGAATCTTCCATTTTGTTCTTGCCTTTGCCTTTAATGGGGCTAAGATGAGGAGTGGGTGGAGGGCCCCTGGACCTTGTGAAATAGGATGAAGATGCCAGGGTGCACGAACTAACCTTTGGGGAGGGGAATAAAAGATAGAAAACAAAAAATAAAAATAAAAATAAAAGGTAATCAAGTCTGTGAGGATTATAAAAAGTATTGCAATATTTAAAAACATAGTGCGGGAATGTAAAGCGTGTCCTAATTTGGGAACCTCTTTGTGCCCGAGGTAGGCCTAGAGACAAATAGACTTGGAGAACTTTTAATGCCAAATGCCTCATTTCATAATGTAAGAACAGACGAATCCCAAAACGATACTGAAATAGTGATAAAAAATGAGTTACTATTGGCATTTGGCCTTATTACATCTTAAGAAAAAGCAAGAATAAATCTAGCCTATTTGGTCCCAGAAGGACCTTCCTCAGGTTGAATGTTCTCGTTGATCAAATCCTCCAGCTCGCGTAGGCTCATTAGTAAGAACGCCTTCGCCAGATGTCCTTCTTCGTTTCTTTCAGCGCTCTGGCAGTCGTTGACTCTTTTCCTCACTTTTCCTTCCAATTCTAACAGGCTGTATTCCAGATAATCTAGCTTTTCGCTAGCCTTGACGGCCCTTCTTTCCATTCATTGATCTAATCATCCGATGGGAGATTCTTCCACCACTCTAGCAAGAGTGGGGGTATGTTAACCATTCCGAAGCTTGGGACCTCGTGCCTCTTTTTCTGCAAGACAAAAGGGTTATACCTCACCCCCACCAGACTCGATTATTTATACATTTATGATCATCATATCGACATTTAGTTCTCCAAATTAATGCACAGAACGTGATGATGTCCGTTTGGGTTTAGGGAAACCCAGTGGACTTTTGGACAAGGCTATCTTAAAGGATCATTATGTGGATGACATAACTGACCCGGCTAGGTTTGACCATGATGCATGCAACAACAATAACAGAGTAAGATTTCTATGGGGTTTTAGACTGGTACCCTCAAGCGGACAACTCGAGGGGGAAGGCACGGAAATGTCGACCGCACCGCTGATCGACTAGTTTTACCGCAAATAAGCCTTTCCGAATTTAGGGGGTTAATGATATAGGAAGGGAGCAACCACTCATCAAGCGTTGCTATAGTATTTGTTTGGCACGAGTAGAGTATGAAGTTGAGCATGATTATGCAAAAAATTAAAAGCATGTTTACATGTATTTGCACGTTAAGGAAGGGATAAATACAGCAGTTTCATAATTTAAAACAGCAGTTAAAGGAAAGAAACAAGGAAGATATGTCAGTTTTGCTTTTGAAGAAGAAATTAAATGCTTAAAGAAATTAAACAAGCAATTACACATAGGAGGGGGTACAAATTCACAAAAATGGTATGAAATGGTAAAAGCCTAAAGGTCCTTAGCAGAGTCGCCATGCTGTTGCACCCCCTTTTTCCTTTCCTCGCGGAGGGAATCAGGTTTATGACATTTTTTTTGTATGGGACAACTCTTTCCTTTTGCGAAAGGGGTTTGCATTTTTTGAAGAGTCGCCACCAAAAGATTTAAGGTGCGTTAGGGCACCTATAAGGTTCATCTATAACTACGTTTGGTAACAAGAGAAAGGGTAAGGGCTTGAAATTATCCTAAGGGGAAGGTGTTAGGCACCCCTCAGGATCCACTACTGTGGTTCCCGGCCAGACAGTTTTTGTGAATTTGTACAATTAGCAAATAAGCAAGTATGGCTCAAATAGTAGGGGATTTAAGTTTAAACACACAAGTGTAAGAAAACAACTAATGAAAAAGCTAGGGTTTGAAAATGATTACAAGTTAAGCATATTTGCGAATATACAGGGATGTCCTAGGTTTGTTTATATTATGGATCACATTAATGCAATACCCGGTATGACACTCCTCAAAGAGGGGCTATGCGTGGTATTGATGCACCGATCATCATATCCATATCTACCATTTTCCACCCCGTGAAGGTAAGTAAAGCGAGGGTTGGTCTCGTCCCTTATTGCATGCTGTTAGCCGTCCCTTCCTATCAGTCCTGGAGGAATTTAGGACTCCTATCCTATAGAAGGAGGTTCTAGGCAGACCCTCAGGTTTAAAGGCAAAATACTAAGGCGACATACAAAACAAGTAGGACTGCAATTAAAGGGGAGCATGGAAAATAAACGAAAGGCTCAAATACACCTCCACAAGTAAGGCACATAGACAGCATGACTCATACACAATTAAAGTCTGAATGTAAATCCTATGCATGGTATCTAAGTGATAACAGTAGAACCAGATCTATTACATGACTTAAAAAAGAAGTCCGAATTAGGCTTGCCTACTGATTTTAACAGTTGATAATTAAACACTGATCGTAGAGACGGTTCTGGTTTTATTTAAAAATTGATTACCCAAGGTTTTCCTAGGCGTAAAATAGTATGCAGCAGTTATTCAGAACTATTAAAAGACAGTTTGGAAATTATTTTACCCTAAGAGCATGCTGTTCTAGTTGATACGAATGCAGAGATTATTAACAGTTATTTTAAACAGGATAATCAAGTGTGAAGCTGTTTTTACCTCTTTTATAACCAGCAGTTTACACTAAGCGTGAATGCGAGTACGGATAAGATCCTAAAACATGGTATCTAAGATGCATGTATAAAACTCATGATGCAGAATTCCTATAGCAGGATTTCTAAATGCATATGGCAGGATTGCAGAATTTCCTAACAGCAGGATTTCTAAATGCACATGGCAGCGTAGAACATTATAGTAAAGTGTTAATTATTAGCAGATTTTAACACATGATTTTGTAAGGATGCACATGCTGAAACAATAAACATGAGACCTAAGAGCATGATTTCTAATGCATGTATGAACCCTAAGCATGGTTTTTATTGCGCAATTAGGAACATAAACCTAATAACATGTTTTCTACTCTTAACAACTATAGCGTGCATATATACCCTATCCCTTTTCACTAGCCAACCCCAATACTTGTTTACAACAAGTTATTATAAACCAACATTGAAACGAATTACATAAGTAGCAATGAAAATAAGAAGTTACACTATAGGAAGCCTGATTAGGACTTCCTCTCTGAGTTATGTAATCAATCACCTCAAGTGCCAAGATTGTTTCATAGCTTTTCCTCATATCTAGGTGTGTCAGAGTTCCCTAAGGACTTCAAGGGATCCCGGACAGTGCTCATACCCAGATTTCATAGTCAAGACAGAGTACGTGCAGTGTGGAAAGGCCAACTGTCGATGCCCCCTTTTTCAAAAGGCAAAATCGGGTTTACGACATTTTGGGCGGACAACTCTATTCCTTTTGGGAATTTGGGTTTTGAGATTTAGTAGAGTCGTTACCTAATGATTGAGTGCATTAGGACACCAAGGAGTAAAAAAAATAAAAGAACCAGAGAACGGGGTAAGGGCTTGAAATTATCCAAGGGGGAAGGTGTTAGGCACCCCCTAAGATCCACTAGTGTGGTTCCCGACCATGCTACAATTTGTGACTTTAAAGCGAATAAACATACAATACGACTTCACATAACGATTACAAGTAGGATTATATAAAGGTTAAATAAGCATGCTGAAGTTAGGGAATAGATGGTTTCATGTTCGTTTAAAAGAATGTATAAATGCAGAAAAATGAGGGTCAAGTAACGGATGCAAATAATCAGATAAAGAAGTAAGATGGGCGGAAGTTTAAAAAATGAAAATAGTGCTGGAAATTCCAAAGAGGTTTGAATTAAAGTGAAATACAAAGTTTAAAGAACTGGAAAACTGACGTAAGCACATGTGGAGGTAGGGGGATCCTAGGTTTATAAAGAACATGGATCATCCACGCAACACCCGGTAACCAATTATATGCGTGGTGTTATCACGTGATCATCATCTCCATGTCTATCCTTTCCCACCCTGTTTAAGGTATTAAAGCGCGGAATGGTCTCGTTACTTATTGCATGCTATTACCCGTCCCGATCCAATCAGTCTCGGAGGCATTGAGACTACTAATCCTAAAAGGGAAGGGAATTGGGGCTTTTCAGAGTTTAAAAGGATAACATGTCTAAGGCGACAAGCAAAAACACATAAGCAGTTAGGGGAAGAACACATAGCGATTAAGGCTCAAATAGGCCTCCTCACTTAAAAGAGCAAATATAGCATGACTTCAAGTACTGGTTAGGTCTTTAATTAAAACGCGTAAAGGGGTGGCTGATTTATTACATATTTTCAGATAAGGAGTCCGAATTAGGCCTTGTCTGGATGTAGTTTATCACAATTAACGCAATTAATTACCTAATAGTTTGCCTAAGTGAGGCCTGTAGGCATGACATCTAATAGAGCGTACTGATTTTAGGAAAAAAGTTGCTGGTTATATAAACGAAAGATCTGCAGATTTTGACGACCATATGACTGATTTTAGACTCGTAGATGAAATAGACGAGGCTGGTTCAGTTGATTATTCCTACAGGCATGATTTCTAAGCGTAATTGGTTTTAAACAAAAACATAAACGCAAGAGTCCTATAGGCATAGTATCTAGAGTGAAGTTGGTTATTTCTTAACCTATGATTGTTTGCCTAACGACATGCATATGCAGAAGTGCATAAACCTAAGCCATGATTTCTATATGCAGAACTTATAGACATAATTTCTAAGATGCAGAAGTACAGGACTTATAGACATAATTTCTACAATGCAGATGTGCAGAAACCTAAAGTCATGATTTCTATATGCAGAACTTATAGACATGATTTCTAAGATGCAGATTTTATAGGCATGAGTTTAATATGTAGAATGCGGAAATTGTAAATAACCTATAGGCAGGTTTTCTACCCTTGGCATGCATTCATCCCCATCCCTTTCCACTAGCCATCCCCAATTGTTATTACAAATTATTATAGACCCAAATGAATCAGAAAGAAAAGAAAAGTTACATCAGAAGCTCCAGCTACATCCAAACAGCCTAATTCAGACTTCAAAGTCCAACAATATGAGATAAACCAACTTCCAAGATCAGATTTCCAAAAGCCTTTCTCATATTTGGGATGTGTCAAAGTTCCCAAGAGTCTCAAAGGGGCTCTGGGCAGTGCTTACACCCCAAACACATTGCAGAATTAAGATCATAGTGCAGTGTGGAAATGCCAGCCCTCAGATGTCCAAGTTCAGAGGGAACTCAACGTCCCAAAGCAAGGCTCATAAGTGAGGGGCAAAACTTAAGGGTCTAAGAATAAGTGTAAGGGCCCAGGGGAAGAGCCATGGCAGGCTGGTAGTCATGCCCAGCAATTAGGATGCTGGTACACCCCTGACCAACCTGTTAGCCAAACTTAAGAGTTAGGATCCATTGTGGATTAGGTTATAGCCTGGATAGCAATTAGGGTACTGCCAGGCCAAGAACCTTAACTCAAACACATAGAAGGGAGTAGGGGTAGGGATTTACAATAGAAAAGGCAAGGAAGGAGCATAATTAGCACAAATCACTAAACATAAGCAGTAAAGTAAACAAGGATGCTGAAACTGTGAAGTAAACACATAGGGGTGAGGCAGAAAATTAAATGAAAAACATACCAGTTTCAAAGGAAAACAAGTAAGAAAACAGTAGTCTTTGAAAAACCAAGTTGCAAGCACAGCAGTTCCAAAAGGTCTCAAGCAATGCAGAGTATTGAATTCAAATTAGTAAGGTAAATGTGTGAGTTGAAAGTAAGAAGTTCGAGGTATTGAACTTGAAGTATAGATGCGAAGTATTTGATTGGGAATGTGGATGTAAAGTTAGGTCTTGTAAAGTGCAGAAGTGCACCCCCTTTTATAGTGCAAAGAGAACCAGTAAGAAAGGTAAAGAAATCATTGGAATCAGTATCCCTTTGGTTAAGGGATTCTGATTCCAACGGGTAGAAATTAGTTAAGGAAAGAAATTTTTACTAAAACCTTTCAAAGTAGCACAAAAGGGGTAAATACATAGAAGTTATTTAAGGAAACAGTCAATGGTACACGGTTTGTGCCAAATATGGCAAGGGAATTAATTAAACGGCCAGGAAACCAAAAACTGCAAGTTCAATTGAATGAACCAAGTCAAGAAAGGTAAAGGAGGTTCAATCGAAGGAAAATCAGTGGCAAATCATTAGCCTTATTAAAGGGATTTCAGAATCAATCACTTAGTTGATAAAAGAAACTTTTTGAAAGAGAAATTTCTCATATATATAAGCACACAGATCAAACGAAAAGAGTCGTTAGGTTATTTAGAAAAAGAGTTTAACACTGAACGTCTCAGAGTCACAAGCAAAGAGATTCAAGCTTAATTACAAACTCACAGTGAGTCTGAAAGCCTAGGGTCCCAAAGCAGAACCCTAGTACCACTTGTCAAAGAAACCCCAAAACCTAGGGTTTCGAATAGAATCAGAGGTGAGAAAACAATGTCTTTGAAAGAGGCTTAGAAATCTCTTTCACAGACTTATGAGAGGCAAACATACACAAACAAGCTCAGAAGAAAGAGATGATGCGAGTTTTTTAAACAACAGTAGGAAAAATATACAAACAAAACTCAGTGTAGCGACCAAAATCTAGGATTCAAACATAAACACATATAGCAAAGAGTGAGGAAAACAACACAAATTAACATGCGAGCATAAGGATAACAGTAGAAAAAATAGAAGAGTCTTGCATAATAATAAAAAGGAAGAAACAAGAGAGCAAACTCATGCATAAAAAGAAGAAAACATACGAGCATAAACACACATAAAGAAAGAACTGGAAAGATCATAAAATTATTTGAAGAAACCCTTTTTAGAAACCCTAAAATTGAGATTGAACGATTTTAAAGAGGAAATTTGGGAAAAACCTTTGAAACGTCAAATAACGCTCAGGCATGTCACTGCTCTAAAAGAAATAAGCAAGTAAAGAACCTCAGACGGCTTAGAGTTGCAGAGAAAACCCTAGAATGAGAAAGGTCTTGAGGAAAGTCGGATCCTGAGTCGAAAAGACTCATATTGCTTGAACACGCTGGAATAGCCATTGAGGTCGGGCCCCCAAACATTGAGTAGCTTAGGTTTAACGGTGAGAGAGTGTGAGCACAGGCCACCCATGGCTTGGAATGCCATGGATTCCGGTGGAAACATGGTATAAACAGGTGGGAGATGATTAGGGTTTAGAGTGTGCTAGAGAGAGTTTGAGAGATGAATAGTTCAAAGGCGGCGTTTCTGATAGAATGGATTAGGGTTAGGTGGGTTAGGGAATTAAAAAGGAAAGAAAGAATATCGGCCGTTGATCAAAATGATCAACAACCTGGATTTAAAGGGAAGCCGGGTGGGTTTAAAATTGGGTCAGGGGTCGGGTTAAAAATGGAATTGGGTTATTTTGATTTGGGGCGGAATACGGGGTTAAATTGAGGTTAGAATTGAAAGGAAATGAGGCTATAATTGAAATAGAAATGGGCTAGATGTTAAATAGACAATTTTCCCCTTTTTATTTTTTATAAAATAATAATAATGATTTTAAAACAAATTAAAAGCACTGAGCTAATTAATAATTTATAAATATTAATCTAAAAATACTGGAAATAATTTTAGAATTATAAAATGCTATTAATCGTAAAATAGGCTATAATTGCAATTATATGCAATTTAGATTTAAAAATACCAAATAAATTTTTAAAATATACAAAAATTACCTTAATTATATTTTGGTGTAAATATGAGAGTAGAAATAAATTATTCCCCAGAATGATAATTTGGGAATAATTATTGGATTTTGTACTGCTATAAATAGATAATAAACTGATTTTAAAATCTTAAAAATTAGGAAGAAATACCAAGACTCTTGGGTACGCTTATATATGCATACACATGCTATTTTGGAGGTATTTTGAGTATAAAAAAAATACATAGGGAAAAATTGGGTATCAACAGCTGCCCCTCTTTACCCGGGAAGGATGAAAGAGTTGTCGGGTAAAGATATGATGGCCAATTTTGACCGAGCCCTGGTTCCTGAGCTGCCTACATATCCCTGGTCTTACAGGAATCAGGCCATATGTAGTTCGGGATCCGTCGACGGAGTATGCCGGTGGAGATTTTCCAAGAAGGGCGCGATGTTCAGGTTGAGAAGGATGGTCATAGTCTAATAGGCTGCGGGAACGGGAGCGGGATCGCTCCTGCTGAGGCGGCCGTTGCTAGCCGGTGTAAATGAATAATACCGACATATATTGTGCGAAAATTTAAACGTGATGCAAGTTCCCGTTGGACCATGAATGCTGTCTTTGGACGGTTAGGATGACGTCCTCGGACTATGGTGTCCTAGGCCATGAAACACATAATAAAGGATTCGCAGGCTATGAAATGATGCTCTCGGGCTATGAGAATGATGCCTCCGAACCATGATGCCCTTGAATAATGTGATGCAAAGATAAAGTGGGGTCCTCAGGCCATGGAATGACGTTCTCGGGCTATGAAAATGGTGCCTCTGAACAATGACGCCTTTAGACAATTTGGTGATCTTTTAGCCCAAGAAATGCAGGATTTGGCGATCTTTCAGCCGATGCAAGACTTAGATAAAAATGGCGATCTTCCAGCCGATGCAGGATTTAAATGAAGCGGCGATATTTCAACCATGCAAAGATGTAAGTAAAATGGCGATCTTTCAGCCGATGCAGGATTTAAATGAAGCGACGATATTTCAGCCATGCAAAGATGTAAGTAAAATGACGATCTTCCAGCCGATGCAGGATTTAAATGAAGTGGCGATATGTCAGCCATGCAAAGATGTAAGTAAAATGGCGATCTTTCAGCCGATGCAGGATTTAAATGAAGTGGCGATATTTCAGCCATGCAAAATTTAAATGAAGTGGCAATATTTCAGCCAACGCAAGACATAAATAAAAATGGCGATATTTTAGCCGATGCGGGATTTAAATGAAATGGCGATATTTCAGCCATGCAAAATTTAAATGTGGCGATATTTCAGCCAATGCAAGACATAAATAAAAATGGCAATATTTCAGCCGATGCGGGATTTAAATGAAGTGGCGATATTTCAGTCATGCAAAGAAGGAGATAGAGCTTAGTCTCGAAAGGAAGAATGGTAGCCTTATGCAATGCAAGAATGCAGATGGAGACAGAGCTTAGTCTCGGAAGGCAGAATGGTAGCCTTATGCATGCAAGAATGCAGATGGAGACAGAGCTTAGTCTCGGAAGGCAGAATGGTAGCCTAATGCAATGCAAGAATGCAGATGGAGGTAGAGTTTAACCTCGGAAGGCAGAATAGTAGCCTTATGCAATGCAAGAATGCATATGGAGGTAGAGCTTAACCTCGAAAGGCAGAATAGTAGCCTTATGCAATGCAAGAATGCAGATGGAGGTAGAGCTTAACCTCCGAAGGCAGAATAGTAGCCTTATGCAAAAATGAAAGATGAAAAAAATTCTTAGCTGATAGCTGATATTTGACATTGATATTGTGGCTGCTGGGGATGTTGTGTGCGGATAGCAAATGTAAATAGGTGCTGGTTCTGAGAGTCGTATTACCGAAAAATATGAGTGTATAAATGTATTCGATGATCTGCGACTTGAGTGTCTGCATCCAAAGAAAAATAGTGAGTTTTGTAAAGGGGGAAGGTTAGTTCGTATCCCCGTGGACTTCGCTTGACTGGCTCGGCTCTATTTATGGTGATACTGTGGGTACCCTCGGGTAGCGTTGCTAAACAAAGCGATTTCGATAATAGACATGCATGAGTTTTGTTAAAGATATGATATATATATATATATATATATATATATATATATATATATATATATATATATATATATATATATATATATATATATAAACAGATTTA
>NW_017670496.1:196887-197954 GCF_001879085.1 Nicotiana attenuata
AAAAAACAGCTTTAGATGAACCAACGACCGTGACGTGGCTCAAAACATTGCGACCTTTCTTGCTACGGAATTTTGAGGTCCCCCCTCAAAATTCTACCCTAGTTTAGTGGGTTGCGGCTTCTGACGGCTGCTTGCAATGATCGGCTGAAGTTACTTCAGAATTTTGAGGGTCCTCCTCAAAATTCTGCCCCAGTTTCCAATTGCGGGGGGAATGAAATTTCATTGAATTGTGACCGAACCGATAAGGCTGCCTACGTATCCCCTCTTAAACGGGAATCAGGTCAGGCGTAGTTTAAATTACATCATAATCATAAATGGTTACACATAGTATCGCTTCACTGCATCTGAATTGATCGGCTTTGGCCAAACTTCTCCGTCCATTTCTGCAATGAGGGCTCCTCCTGTCAGAACCCGATGAACCATGTATGGACCTTGCCAGTTAGGGGAGAACTTCCCTTTGGCTTCATCTTGATGTGGAAAAATATTTTTTAACACTAGCTGCCCTGGTGTAAATCGTCTTGGTCTGACTCTCTTGTTGAAGGCTCTGGTCATTCTGTTCTGATAAAGTTGACCATGGCAAACTGCGTTCATTCTCTTTCCATCTATGAGAGCTAACTGTTCGTAACGACTCTTTACCCATTCTGCATCATCGATTTTTGTTTCCTGTATGATTCTTAGGGATGGAATTTCTACCTCGGCGGGGATGACCGCTTCCGTACCATAAACCAGCATATAGGGAGTTGTACCAGTCGATGTGCGGACTGTGGTGCGATACCCTAACAAAGCAAATGACAGCTTCTCATGCCACTGCTTATGCTTTTCTACCATCTTTCTCAATATCTTCTTGATGTTCTTATTGGCGGCTTCTACAGCTCCGTTCATCTGAGGTCTGTAGGCTGTGGAATTCTTATGTTTGATCTTGAAGGTTTCGCACATGGCTTTCATCAAATCACTGTTGAGGTTGGAACCGTTATCAGTAATGACTGATTTTGGGATCCCGAATCGACAAATGATACGGTCACGGACAAAGTCTGCCACGACTTTCTTGGTCACTGCTCTGTAAGATG
>NW_017670496.1:199371-219144 GCF_001879085.1 Nicotiana attenuata
CGAATGCCCCATCCAACACTGCAAGGTAGAGTAATAGAGGTCTACCCGGCTCGGGCGGGACCAAAACTGGCGGTGTTGACAGGTACTCCTTGATTCTGTTGAAAGCTTTCTGACAGTCGTCAGTCCAATTGGTAGCGGCGTCTTTCTTTAACATCTTAAAGATCGGCTCACAAATGACAGTGGACTGAGCTATGAACCGGCTGATATAGTTGAGTCTCCCCAGGGAACTCATCACGTCCTTCTTGCTCTTTGGCGGTGGCAATTCTTGAATGAGCTTAACCTTTGATGGATCCAAGTCTATTCCTCGGCGACTCACGATAAACCCAAGTAGTTTTTCGACGGGAACCCCGAATGCACACTTGGCGGGGTTCAGCTTCAGATTGTACCTTCTCAGTCTATTGAAGAATTTCCTCAAATCTCCCAGGTGATCAGCGACTTTCTTGGATTTGATGATGACGTCGTCTACATACACCTCGATATCCTTGTGTATCATGTCATGAAAAATTATGGTCATGGCCCTCATGTAGGTGGCCCCGACATTCTTTAACCCAAACGACATCATTTTGTAACAATACATCCCCCACGGCGTAATGAAAGCCGTTTTCTCAGCATCCTCTTCATCCATCCATATCTGATGGTACCCAGCAAAACAATCAACGAATGACTGCAACTCATGCTTGGCGCAGTTGTCAATCAAGATGTGTATATTCGGCAAGGGAAAGTCGTCTTTTGGACTGGCCCGGTTGAGATCCCGGTAGTCGACACAAATTCTGACCTTCCCATCCTTCTTCGGCACTGGCACAATATTGGCTAACCATGTCGGATACTCTACTGCCCTTAGGACCTTAGCTTTGACCTGCTTAGTGACTTCTTCCTTGATTTTCAGACTCATATCTGGCTTGAATTTCCTGAGCTTCTGCTTTACCGGGGGACATGTTGGATCGGTTGGCAACTTGTGAGCTACAATGGATGTACTGAGACTAGTCATATCATCATATGACCAGGCGAATATGTCCTCATATTCTCTTAGGAATCCCGTGTACTCCTCCTTTTCTGATGGTGACAGATGAACACTGATGCGCGTTTCTTTGACATTTTCTGTGTTTCCCAAGTTAACAACCTCAGTCTCGTCCAAGTTGGATTTAGGTCTATTTTCGAAATCCTCAACCTCTTTAACAACCTCTTCTGGTAAATCATCTTATTCTGAGTCTATATCTGTTTGTTGTGTTGTCTCGTTGCAAGTCACAATCGTCGGTTCATCAAGATAAGTAATAGTAATGCTGTGTAAATAAAGTAAAAGATGAAAAGTAATAAGAGCGGGATTTATTAAAATGCTTTGATAAATTTCATAATTGTTTTGAACATTGGAGCTCTTATTTCGAAATTAAAATGTGGAAAGAAAATTGACTAGTAAAATAAAGATGATGCATGGTGCTTTGTTCAGCCTTGCTACCCCGAAGCTTTTCGGGCCCTGGTGGTTCTGACGGTCCAGTTGTCGAGGTGCGTTCCTCGGCTCACGGCTAGTATGGAAGGGCCTTCCTCCCCCTCCTCCTAAAAAATGACACAACAGTCCATATCATCATCTTCTAGGACCAAGTTCCTTATCGCTGCTAATGCTTCCTCTTCTTCTGACCCATAAATAACCTCGGCTGGTTGAAAAGTCTGCTCTAGACGGGGTATCAACTGCTCCAATGGATAGTAAGGGCCGCGCCAGGGTGGCGACCATTCCTTGAATTCTTCCCAGGTATACTTATACCCCAACCCGAAGGTGGTACCATGCTTCTTGAGCTTGATAGGCTTAGCGATTCCTTGGAGGTTTTTGCCAAGTCCTTTGCCAGGTTCATATCCGCTCCAATTCAGTATGATTTCAATTTTGTTGTTCCACCATTTGTCTTTGTCGACTGCGTTGACCCGCTCGATGTGGTGGTAAGTTTCCCCACCTAATCTTCTTCTTCCTCCAATTGCTGGAATGGTCTGTTGGCTATATATGGGTTGCTACCGTCACCATGAATGATCACCTCCTGGTGATTCCATTCAAATTTCATTGCCTGATGTAGTGTTGATGCCACGGCCCCGACGGCATGAATCCATGGTCGTCCCAACAGCAGATTGTAAGAAGCCGGCACGTCTATCACTTGAAAATCAACATCAAACCAAGTGGGCCCCATTTGCAAACGTAGGCTAATTTCCCCAATAGTGGACCTTTGAGATCCGTCGAAAGCTTTGACGTTGATGGCCCCATCCTTGATTTCATGCAGCCCTCTTCCCAATGTTCTGAGTGTTACCAGAGGACAAATGTTGAGAGTGGACCCTCCATCGACCAAGATCCGGGTGATAAAATAATCCTCGCACTGCACAGTGATGTGCAATGCCTTGTTATGACTCAATCCTTCCGGTGGCAGCTCATCCTCGTGAAAGGTGATTTTATGACTCTCCAACACTTGGCCCACCATGTTCGCCATTTCTCCTCCAGTGATGTTGCTTGGTACATACGCCTCACTCAATACCTTCAACAAGGCATTCTTGTGTGCATCAGAACTTTGTAATAAAGCCAAGATAGAAATTTGTGCCAGTGTTTTGTTCAGCTGGTCAATGACCGAGTATTCCTTGGCTTGTATCTTTCTCCTAATATCACCGGGTCCAGTTTCAATGATGGCTTGTCGGCCAGAGGTCTGCTTACTCGACTCAGCTAAGTGTTCTGGGGTATAAACCCTGCCGGTTCTTGTCATACTCTGCGCTGCAACTGTTTCTCCGAACTTGGCTTTTCCTTTCCTTCTTGCCTCGGCTGTGTAGTCCCATGGTATAGCTTTTGTGTGGAACGGTGTTATGGTTGTCATTGCTACTAGAATAGGTACCCTTGCCTTAGAGGGTAATACAGCAACTTCAAAGGGCTCAGGCGACTTTGGGAACCCAAACTTGACTTCGATTAGTGTTGGTGTCTTTGCGGAGCTGGTGCTTCAAACTCAAGCGGTATGGACATGTTCACCTCAGCATCTTCAGAAGGCTGAATTTGGACTATAATCGGGTTAAGAGTGACTGTTGGTTTCTTTAGATCGTCACCTTCCATGATCAAACCGACTGATCCTTTGGGATCCCAATCATCTTCTATTTCAATCATATGAACACTTCCAACCTTGTGGTTTGGTAGAGGGTTATTACGGACATTCGGAGCAGGCTCTTTTGCCACGATGATCTTGTTGTCAATTAAAGCCTGGATCTTGTCCTTCAGGGAGTGGCACTCATCAATAGTGTGTCCCTTCATGCCAGAATGGCATGCACAGGTTTTGTTTGGGTTAATCCACTGGGAGGGGTTTTCAGGAGTTATGGCAGGGACAGGGGTGACATAACCAGCGGCTTTGAGTCTTTCGTACAGCTGGTCGATTGGTTCGGCAATGGCGGTGTATTGTTTGGGAGGTCTGCGGTCGAAGTTTGGTCGGGGTCTAGGGAAATTTTGGCGGGTGGGAGGTGATTGGTAGTGAGCTTGTTGGGTATTGTAGGCTTGGTAGACGTGTGCGGGTTGGGAATATCTGGGTGAAGTGGGTTGGTATGTGGGAGGTGGAGATGATTGGTAAGTAGGTGGTGGATCTTGGTAAGCGGGCGAGGGCGCTTGGTAATTTAGGGTAGGCTGATATGTGAGTCGAGGTAATGGATAGGTTTGGTATTTGGTTGGGGATTTTGTCCTTTGTGCAACCATCATGGCACCCACATCCCTTTTCTTGGACGTGCCACCAGACTGTAGAGCTTTGTTGGTGGCCTGCAACGCTTCAAAGTTAGTGACCATTCCACTTTTGATACCTTCCTTGATCCTTTCCCCTAGTTTGATGATGTCGAAAAATTTCTGGCCTTCGATCAACATCAACCTCTCATAATACTGTGGATCTTGATCCCGGACGAAAAACCTATTCATTTGTTCTTCTTCTAAAGCTGGCCTGACCTTAGCGGCTTCTGACCTCCAACGGGTAGCATACTGCGGAATGTCTCAATGGGTTTCTTCTTTAAGTTTTGGATGTAGAACACATCTGGTGCATTCTCTGTGTTGAATCTAAATCTGTCCATGAAATCGGATGCCATATTTACCCAATTCGACCACTTCTTCGGGTATTGGCTAATGTACCAAGATAGGGCATCCCCTTTCAGACTCCTCATAAAGAGCTTCATGCGAATCTTTTCATCCTTTCCTACTCCGACCAGTTTGTCACAGTATGTCGTTAAATGAATTCTGGGATCCCCGGTGCCATCGAACATCTCTAACTTTGGAGGTTTGTACCCCTCGGGTAGTTCGACATCTGGTTGAATGCAGAGGTCTTCGTAATTCAGTCCCTCGATCCCCTTGCTTCCTTCGACACCCTACACTCTGCTAGTCAGCTTCTTGAGTTCCGCAGCCAGATTCTTGATAAGAGAGTCTTTGTCATCAGACTCAGGTGTGCTCGAGGCGGGCTGAATGGGGTGTGGTATGGTTTTCACATAGATAGGGGTGTTGTGGTGATGATCATTTGTGAAATTTAGGGGTTCAGGGATGAGCAGTGGGGTATTGCTTGAAGTGTGGCATGTGTTGCAGTGGTGGTGATGAGCTGATTGGTTTTGTGCTTTCGGGATGTTTTGTGGCGGTGTGGGATTTTGAGTGTTGGGGAAGTTGACATTTGGGGTAGTGAGGGAAAATGACAAGCTTGCCAAATTCCGAACTTGGTCCAGTTCTTCCTGGAATTTCAATAACTTTTGTTCGAGCTGGGAGGCACTTTCCTTGGAAACCTGAATACCCTGAGAAGTCTCTACCCTTTCAACCGAGCTTTCCTTTCTGATGTTGCTCAAATCTTCCATCTTTCCTTTGTTCTTGTTTCTGATAGGACTCGGAGGAGGAGGAGGCGGAGGACTCTTGGATCTTGTGGAATACGATGACGATGCCAGAGTGCACGAACTAACCTTTGGGGAGGGGAATAAGCAAAAGTAAAAACAAAAGGTAACAAGTTAGTAGGGATTGTGAGAAGAAAACGTAGCAATATTTAAACACATAGCGTAAGAATATAAATCGTGTCCTAAATTAGGAGCCTCGTTGTGCCCGAGGTAAGCGTAGCGACAAGTAAATTTGGAGAACTTAGAATGCTAAATGCCTCATTTTATTGATAAAATATAAGACGAATTCCAAAACGACACTAAATAACAGGAAATAAAAGTGTCACTAGTGGCAATAGGCCTTATTACATTCAAAGCAAAGAAAAGACTCCTAACTACTTGGTCCCGGAAGGACCTTCCCCAGACTCGGCATTGTTGGCTCCCTCGTACAGTTCTCCCAGCTCACGCAATCCTAGCAACAAGTAGGCCCTCGCCAGATGTCCGCCTTCATTTCCTTCAGCAACTCGGTAATCTTCAACCCTCTTCAGGAACTTCTTTTCTAGCTCCACTATGCCCCGCTCCAAACAGACTAGTCGTTTGTTAGCGTTGACAGCCATATCTTTCCATTCTCCAATTAGCTTTTGATTGGATTCTTGTATTTCGCGGTGCTCATTTTCATATTCCCGCATCCTCTTGCGCAATTGGTTGTACTTAGCCTATACTTCAGCCTTTTCGTCGATGACCATGTGACCTCGAACAAGCCCGGGTTGTCCTAACCCACTATGATCGTCCTCCAACCAGCCTGGATAGTATGGAGTATAACCAGCGTGGTACCTGTCTGGTTCTATGGAATCCTTTCCCAGGATGATTTTGCAGTGCCACGCATGCTGAGCTTGACACTTGTATGGACTATCGTCAGTATGGAAGTCAGCCCGGTAATGACTCATCTTGTCGACCCTTGGTATAACCTGCTTCCTGCCTGCCTGTCTCATAACCCGGATAGGGACATATGGGTAGGTCCCTCTTAAACCAATCAGTATCAGAAATGGAGTATCCCTAGACCGTATGATGAATTCTTCAGTAGGGAACCACTCAAACATCCATTGCACCCGGTCTTCAATAAGATTGTCGAAGAGCTCGACCCACTCTCTAGCGTTCTCTGGTTGCGCAAACATGTTGGGCATATAATTCATCCGCTTTGGGTGATGGAAAGCGATATGATCATCCCAATCTCTACGATGGATTTCCTGCCGGTACTTACCCATTTGGAGGTGCTCCATAAGCCATAGTTGGAGTAGCAAATTACATCCCTCGAAATGTTTGGCCCCTTGTTGACATCTTTCTAGGGCTCGGTATATTTCTGCAACTATCATTAGCACAAGGCTGAATGGCTGCCCGTTAATTCCTTCCATCAAGGTCTTGGTGACCATGGCCAGTCTGATATGGATTCCTGCTTTCTTTGTCGGAAAAACTATCCCTAAGAAACAGAACATAAACACAATTACCCTTCAGTGTACGTGCCCCAATGAAGTGATGGCGAACTCGTCCGGATAGGTACGGTATGTTTTGCTATGGTCGTACCTTTCTTACAGATGGTCAAAGGGAATGTAAGACTTCTCCAAACATGTCAAGTCGGGATTCTTCTTTAGACCCATCATCTTAAGAAAACCCCTACCCTTACGATTTTCCGGCATTAGCAAACCCGGAGTTTCTCATGGTATCCCAGCCAGTCCTCCTATCTCCTCAAGCAAAGGTGTCATCTCAATGTCTCCGAAGCGGAATACCGATCTATCACAGTCCCAAAACAAAGTTGCAGCTTCTATGATTTTGTTGTTGGGTTGAATGTCTAGGAGAGAAGGCAGGTTTCCTAGATACTTCCGGACAAGAGTTTGATCGCTGGAATGGAGATCCTTCCACCAGCTTAGCAATTTGGGGTGAATGTTGGTGACCATGCCGAATCTGGGACTTCGTGCCTCATTTCTGCAAAACAAAAGGTTAGGCCCCTTTTCGCCACCGGACTCGACTATTTAATATCAATAATTACCATAAGAAGAATTTAGTTCTCCAAATGAATTCACAGAATATGGTAAGGTCCGTTTGTGTCTCAAGGAAACCCAGTGGACTTTGGACAAGGCTATCTTAAAGAGTCATTATGCGGACAACATAACTGACTCGGCTAGGTTTGACCATGATGCATGCACAATTAAATAGAGTAGGGTTTCTATGTGGTTTTAGACTGGTACCCTTGAGCGGACAACTCAAGAGGGAAAGGTGCGGAACCGTCGACTACACCGTTGATCGACTGGTTTTACCGTAAATATGCCTTTGCCGGATTTAGGGGGTGATAATATCGGAAGGGCACAACCAATCATTATAAGCGTTGCTAAGGTCTTTTGTTTGGCACGAGTGGAATATGATGTTGAAAAAATACAATACAATAATTAACAAATTGTCATGTACTGTCACGTTCATAAAGTAATGATTACAATAATTGCTCGTGATTACAACAGTATTGAAGGAAAGCGGTAAAAGAAAGCATCAAAGAAAGAAACAAAGAACCAAGTTAGTTTCGCAGTAGAAGAAAGAATAAATACTTAAAAACAAGTAAAGACATGTAAAGAAGCATGAAGTCACAAATAGCATGAAATGGTAAAAGCCTTAAAGAAGTCCCCAGCAGAGTCGCCATGCTGTCGATGCCCCCTTTTTCTAAAGGCGAAATCGGGTTTACGACATTTGGGCGGACAACTCTATTCCTTTTGGGAATTTGGGTTTTGAGATTTCGAAGAGTCGCCACCTAATGATTGAGTGCATTAGGACACCAAGGAGTAAAAAAAAGAAAAGAACCAGAGAACAGGTAAGGGCTTGAAATTATCCCAGGGGAAGGTGTTAGGCACCCCCCAAGATCCACTAGTGTGGTTCCCGGCCATGCTACAATTTGTGACTTTAAAGCGAATAAACACACAAGACGACTTCACATAACAATTACAAGTAGGATTATATAAAGGTTAAATAAGCATGCTGAAGTTAGGGAATAGATGGTTTCATGTTCGTTTTAAAAATGTATAAATGCAGAAAAATGCGGGTCAAGTAACGAATGCAAATAATCAGACAAAGAAGTAAAATGGGCGGAAGTTTAAAAAATGAAAATAATGCTGGAAATTCCAAAGAGGTTTGAATTAAAGTGAAATACAAAGTTTAAAGAACTGGAAAACTGACGTAAGCACATATGGAGGGAGGGGGATCCTAGGTTTATAAATAATATGGATCATCCACGCAACACCCGGTAACCAATTATACGCGTGGTGTTATCACGTGATCATCATCTCCATGTCTACCCTTATCCACCATGTTTGAGGTATTAAAGCGCGGAATGGTCTCGTTACTTATTGCATGCTATTACCCGTCCCGATCCTATCAGTCTCGGAGGCATTGAGACTACTAATCCTAAAAGGGAAGGGAATTGGGGCTTTTCAGAGTTTAAAAGGATAAAAAAGTCTAAGGCGACAAGCAAAAACACATAAGGAGTTAGGGGAAGAACACATAGCAATTAAGGCTCAAGTAGGCCTCCTCACTTAAAAGAGCAGATTGTATAGCATGACTTCAAATACTGGTTGTGGTCTGAATTAAAATTACGTAAAGGGAGTGGCTGATTTATTACATATTTTCAGATAAGGAGTCCGAATTAGGCCTTGTCTGGATGTAGTTTATCAGAATTGACGCAATTAATTACCTAATAGTTTGCCTAAGTGAGGCCTATAGGCATGACATCTAATAGAGCGTACTGATTTTAGGGAAAAGGTTGCTGGTTATATAAACGAAAGATCTGCAAATTTTGACGACCTTATGACTGATTTTAGACTCGTAGATGAAATAGACGAAGCTGGTTCAGTTGATTATTCCTACAGGCATGATTTCTAAGCGTAATTGATTTTAAACAAATACATAAACGCAAGAGTCCTATAGACATAGTATCTAGAGTGAAGTTGGTTATTTATTAACCTATGATTATTTGCCTAATGGCATGTATATGCAGAAGTGTAGAAACCTAAGATCATGATTTCTATATGCAGAACTTATAGACATAATTTCTAAGATGCAGAAGTGCAGAACTTATAGACATAATTTCTACAATGCAGATGTGCAGAAACCTAAAGTCATGATTTCTATATGCAGAACTTATAGACATGATTTCTAAGATGCAGAAATGCAGAATTTATAGGCATGAGTTTAAAATGTAGAATGCGGGAATTGTAAATAACCTATTGTGAGCACGTGATTTTTGCCCTAAATGAATTATTCCCAAAAATTCAAACAAAATAATTTCTTCCATTATTTTGCAATTTTGTGAATTTTATTTTATTTTCTGTTAATTGTTTGCATTTTATTCGTGCATTTTAATTCATATGAAAAATATATAAAAAACTACACTTGGCACTTGCATTTAGGATTTAGTTTCATATTTTAGGATTAATTAGCGGTTAAGTCATTTGCAAAATAAAAGATAAAGAAAATAACAAAAACGATCTTTCGCATTTTTAGTTTTAATTTGTGTTTAATTAGAAGTTAGGGTACTTGAAAATTAGGAAATATAATTTTTGAGTGCCAATTTGATTTTTGAGTTTCGATTTAGCATTTCAAAAATCAGAAAAATAAATAAAAGAAAAGAGAAAACAATTTAGAAGAAAGAAAATGAAGAGAAAAGGAAATTTGGGCCAATTTAATTCCCAGCCCAAACAATTCCCCCAAACCCACTTCAAACACAAGCCCAGGTCACAGCCCACCCGGTCCAAATCTTGTGACCATTGAAACAACGTCGTTTCGAATAATTAAATGATCAAGCAATCCAGACCGTTCGTTTACTTCATCCAACGGCCCCAGTCCCTTCTCCCACATTGATTAAAATGTCCGAAGAAATCATTTTGTAACCTAGGACTCATCTTCTTCACTGCCATGTCTCACCGCCGCCGCCACCACCGGAAATCGCCATGCGGCGGTGTTTGATCGCCAAATCTTACCAAAATTGTACCACAAGCTCCCCTCAACCCTGTCATCTCAGATACACACTCCATTCACCATAAACCCTCCTGAAACCCCTCAAATCTCAGACTAAAAGGGGCAGAACCCTAGCGCCGCCCACATTTTCCGGTGGCGGCGCCGTCACCAATCAACTTCAAATGGACACCCTTGAATCCCTTTGTTCACCCCCTTTCTAAAAATCCAGTCTATCTCCCTCAAATCCTTGTTGAACTTCGCGAAGATCAAATTTAGGGTTCGAGCCCTCGAAGCCAAAGTCAAAACTGGTCTCACGGGTATCAATTACATGTTTCTTGATGGAGAGTAAATGACCAGTAAATCAGAGTTTTGGGTCTCAAGTTCGAGTCAAGGTGGTGAGTTTTTTATTTCATTTTTCATGTTTTTCTTTTCTGTGTGTCTCGTTTCAATTCAACCGCCTTGCTTCTCTTCTTTTCTGGACAAAACAGCCAAATTTCTGCTCTCATCCTTTGTTCTCAATTCCACCTAGGGTTGTTCGAAATTGGTAGTTGTCGTTCAATCAAACTGAGTTCAAATCCTGAATACTGTTTTGTTTCCTTAATAACCTTGGAGTGTTGACCTAATTAAACTATTAAGTGGTTAAAAAAAACAACAAAGCAATAATTTTCTTCTATTCCTACGATTTGATCCTGTGTTAGTAATTTTTGATAAATGGTTTAGTCTTTGTTTGAATGCGATTTTAATTCAATAGCATAGATATTAATCTCTTTTAATTTGTTTAGTTAGTATTCGATTTTAATCTGTTATTATTGGGTTCTGTTTGTCCATGTTCGTTTGGTTCTTAATTAATTTGGTTATAGCTGAATAGCTTGGGCTTTAGCAAGTAACTAGGGTCACCTCTTGACTAAGGTGACAGGTTTGGGGCTTGGTTCAACTAGGTTAGTAATTCCATGGGTAAGTACAAGGGCATTAAGGGCATTTTACTTAGGGAATAGGATAGTAACTGAATTTGGAAGCTCTAGAATACCCTAGAATAGGGTTCAATTTGCAATTTCATGAAATATAGCAGGATAACTTGGAAAAGAAGTCAGTAAATTAGGGACTAGGGTATAAAATCTGAAATAAGAGAGGGGGAAAAAGTGTGAGGGGGTCTAGAAGCTTCCCCCTGAAATTTGCCTATAAAAGGCAACCCCCTTTGCCTTGATAAACAAGTTTTGGGAGCTCTGAAAATTCCCCCCACTTTCCCCAAGTTTCATGAGCTCAAATTTGAATTTCAAATTGAAAATTCCTGAGATCTTAGTCCTTACAAGCAAAACTCCAAAAAATCAAAAAAAAAAAAAAAGAGTCTGTTCTATTGTGATTCTTGGTCAATTTCAAAGTGCATCAACTGATTTGGCATAATTAAGCCTAAGGATTTGATTGTTGAAAACTTTCTGGAGGTTCATGGTTTAAATTCGAGAGTGATTGAGTCTAAATTGAGGCTGTTTGTTCTGTCTTACTGGTTGTTGTTCGTCTGTCCTTCTTCCTGTGTTATAGCAATACAGTTTTGGTTTTCAACTAATCCTATGGCTCTGTTGTTGCTGGATTACATTTGCTGAAGCCTTGCATTTGTTTTATACTGCTGTAGCTGACCTCTTCTTCTCCTCATTTTGATTCCATATCCAGGTACCTTTTTAAACTTCAAATGTTATGTGAAGAATCAGATCCATCTGTATACACTTCTGAAGTTCAATAATGGACAAGCTGTTACACGAATGTGTTGTTTGAATAATAATTAGTCACACTGATGAGACTTTTGGACTGTTGTAATTAGATTCTTAAATCGCTTTTTTGTGTAATTGCGTTAGTGAAGCTGTCTAGTACAGTGGTTTAGTATAGCTCTAGTAAATTCCATTTCACTTAGAATTTGATGCTATGTTGATAGATATTGAATTACAGTTAAATCCAGCTCCAAAGGAATTTGACAATGACTTGCGTAGGTTTTCAGTTTTGGAATTAAGTTTTAACACCAGCGTTTGTTTTATTAAAAGTATACAAATCCAAACACAAAATATGAAATCCAGATTTAGAATCAGCCTGCGGATTGAAGCACTTGATAACTTGTTTTGACACAATATATGATACAATTTTGGTTTAGGCATTCAGGAGAGTCATGGACATTCCAACGATTGTCGTAGCATAGTTACTTAGTTGCTGTATTAGTCACATTGTTAAAGCTAATCTCAAACTCTGAGAATAGTCGTTTATACACAGCCCAGTCATGTTAATAATAGGCCCAGTCGGATATAAGACCCTTCCTACTGTTTTCCTCCATTTGGGCCCCTACAAAGGGCCAAGGCCGGCCAGAGATCCTAGTGAAATTCCTGGTTCTTGGGCCAATATTTGGAAAGCTTAAAATTCTTTTAAAAGGTGTAATTTGGTTTAGTAATATATTTGGGCTTTCGAGTTAGGTAGCGGGTTCAAATTAAAAGGTTGTCCCTTTTGTTTGAATCCGGACTTGAACTTGAGACCCGGATTTTATAACATTAACTAAGGCTCTTTAGAGACAAAAAATCAATAGAAAATTATAGTTTGCTTTAGGTTGGCCTTTAAATAATAAAATGAGATGAGCCTCGCTAAACAAAAACACATAAATTGCGGGGCCCTCATTAAATGCTTTATTAAAAATATTTAAAAATTCGGGACATGCCATTTAGCGAATTTTCATGGCTTCCCGCAAAGTTAATAAGACGCTAGCCACTTTAGGCGCGCTTTTTAATAATTTTACCTTCTTAAATACAGGCGCACATTTATGTGACCCAAATCCAAATCCCAAAACGTTGAATAAGAGGTGTTGAGGATCCGGGTACATTTCATGTGACGCGATCCAAAAACGCGCTCTTAAACGGCGTTCACTTTCATAAAGAAAAACTAATTAAAAGCGGTTAAATAATTTTTTTAAAATCGCACCATAGGATGACATGTATTAAAATCAGACTTAAGCCAAATATGACATTTGAGCGACCGTGCTAGAACCACGGAACTTGGGAGTGCCTAACCCCTTCTCCCGGGTTAACAGAATTCCTTACCCGGATTTCTGGTTCGCGACTGTTAAACAGAGTCAAACCCTTTCCTCGATTCGGGATTCAAACCGGTGACTTGGGACACCATAAATCTCCCAAGTAGCGACTCTGAATCTCTTAATAAAATGAATCCCGTTTCGATTGTCCTTTAATTGGAAAAACTCCTTTTATTATACCCTTCACGGGGTGTAGTAGTAAGCGAAAAAGGAGGTGTGACAGCTCTGGCGACTCTGCTGGGGATAAGAACCCAGAATTTCGGTTCAGGGTTCAAGAATTTGAGCTCAGTTAAATTGTTATATTTGGCTTTATCTGATTTTTATACATGTTCCATGCCTTGTGTGCTAATTGTTTTACCGCTTTGATATTTGTTGAATTGTATATAAACTGTCGCGAATCCCTTCCTCTCTCTGAGTCTTCTACATCATGGAGAAGGGTGCACTTCGTGTAGCTTCTCTTCTGTTTAGAGTCTTTTCCCATTTAGACCGAGGTTTGGATAAGTTGCAAAGCCGGCGGAGCTTCTGTATCCCCGATACGCTGCCTCCCCCTCGGCCCGAGTTGTCCGCTCGGGTAAGCCAGGTCTAGACCAATAAACCTAGGGTTTAAACCTAGAAGAACAATAAACTCATGCCGGATCCCTAGTAGGACGCTTGTTTGCATCATGTGCATTTGACTTAGGGGACTCAACACAGGGGTTGGGTCCGTCTAGGACAGGTGATCTAAAGTAATGGACCATCCTGATGCATCTTACGTGCTACTTGCGCATTTATTTTCTCGGCTTTGCATGTTGACCGGCTTGTCTAAATGAGTGAAGTATGAAAATAAGCAGTGTCAGGACTAAGTGAGGATGACCATTTGTTGTGAAAAACCAATATCCAAGTAGTGCCGAAATGCTGCCGGATTTTTGAGAAATTGAAAAAAAAAAGGAAGAAAAGTAGTTTTACTTTAATTTGTTTTGTTTACCAATGGAAAAGAAAAACCAAAAAGAATTTTAATTTTCAAATTAGTTTGTTTATTTGCCACTGAACAAGAAAACATAAAAAATAAATTTTGCTTTCAGAAATAGTGTGTTTGCCAGCAAAAACAAAAGAGTCTTGTTTTCAAAAAATAGTTAGGTTTATTTGCTCGAACTACGCTGGTTTGATTCTCACCGGATGTGAGATACGTAGGCAACCCTCATCGGGTCCACCACCCCTTTTCAAAATAGCCAAAAATACCAAGACTTTAACTTTTTGTCAAAACAAGTCGGGTGCCGCCATTCTTGTTTAAAATAAGCCGAATGTCCCCAAAAGGGCGCCGGAAGGCTATTTTTGCAAGAACAGCCACCCTGAGTTATTTTTAAATGGTTTGCGGGCACAGCCTTAAAATCTCCCTCCCGAAAGTGCTGAGAGGCCGTATTTGCAAAACCAAGTCTTTGCTTTCTTAAATAAAATTTTTGAAAAAAATAGTCACTTTTCTTTTAAGTCACAATAAGTCAGCTTCCTTTAAATAGTCACACTTTTCCTTAGAACTCCTTGTCCAGGATGATCCAGTTGACATTGAAACCTTCTCAGTCTTGCGCAGGCCCGTGGCGATGCCGAGTGATGCCCCACGGGCCCCAGGGTTTGAAGCTTTGATGTATTCCTAGTCAATCGAGTCTGTATTTTTGTTTTTGAGTCTGTTTTTGTAACTTCCCTTTTTGAGAAAAAGAAAAACAAATAGTCTGGTAGCTTTTGTAATCGCAGTTGTTATTAATGAAAAATTGAGAAAAAATTCCCCAAAAAAAATTGTTTCCTTATTTTCGGATTTATTTGCAGAACTATGCTCGGTCTGATTCACGCGGGGTCGTGATACGTAGGCAATCTCCATAGGATTCGACCGTAACTAAATGGAAAAAAGGAAAAACAAGAAAGGAATGAAAGGAAAGAGGTGAAAAACAAGAAAGGAAAGAAAAACAAAAGAGGGAAAAGAAAAACAAAGGAAAATAAGAAACCAAACAAAAGCAAGCAAGAGAAAATAAAAAGGTAGCAAAGGAAAGAAAAGAGCGGAAAAACAATTTTGAGGAAAGGAGCGAATAGGAACAAGGAAAAACCAAGGCAAAAGGAAAAAAGAAAAGAGGGAAAAATAAGAGAGAAAAGCAAAAGAAAAGAGGGAAAAGAAAGAAACAAACAATGGAAAACATGATGGAAGAATGAGAGGAAAGGCATGGCAAATAAAGGAAAATGAAAAGGCCGGGATGACGCATGCGACCGATCAAAAGCATAATAGGAACTGTTAACTGCCTAGGTGCATTCACTCCCCAAATGTGCGGGTACCAATATATTAAATGCCCTAACGCTAACGTGATGATTTCATTTTGTCATGTCATTCTAGAAAGGTGATTGGTTTGTGGTTTGAAAGTGGTAACTCTTCTTTATAACACAAGGACAAAAGGCAATGGCAAACAACAAGAGAACTGAGTTGGTTGATACCGGTGCTCGACAACAGTTGGTGGAACGGGATAATCGGTTGGTTGAAGAGGTGCGGATGCTGAGACAACACATGACAAACATGTATCAAGCTTGGATGACTGGAAAGGCACCACCCCCGCCACCACCAATTTTTCCGGATACTGCCCTTACCCAAACTCCCAACACAATGCCAGATGATCCTCCATATTCTCCAGATACACCCGCTTATCACAATTTTCCCAACCACCCTAGTAGCTCTATCACGCATCCTCCAGTTACTTCTCCCCAATATTGCCCTCCTGTCATATCCATTACCCCAAATAATGAACACCCATTCAAAGCTCGTAATGTCCAATTTCACCCTCCAGAGGTTGCCCACAGGGTCCTTGATTCATACAAGATGAGCTCCATGCTAGAAATGAAAAGGTTACAGGAAGGGAAGGACGAGATGAGGTAACCAGGAAGTTGACAAGCACAGAACAGCCCTTAAGGGACAAGCGAAGAGTGGGAGGTTAGGGTAGCATGACTTGCAAAGGACTGATTGTGCCACATGACACCCGCCTGCCCGCAGGATTCAAAGTACCAAACTTTAACTTGTATGATGGGCGTGGAGATCCGGTAGCTCAGCTGAGGGTCTATTGCAACGAAATAAGGATTGTTGGAGAGAACGACGACGTGATGATGGCATATTTCAGTAAAAGCTTAACTGGGGCAGCTTTGAACTGGCATGGTCGTCAAAATGTCGATGAGTGGCTTACAGTGGGTTACATGGCTCAAGACTTTGTTCGATACTTTCAATGCAAATCGAGGGTTACCTCAGACCTCTCCTCGCTATCTAAGATGGAAAAGAGGCCGGAGGAAAGCTTTAATGAGTTTGGGCTCAGATGGAGGGAGCAAGCTGCTCGAGTCAGTCCCCCGATCAGCGAAGAAGAAATGGTTAAGCTTTTTCTACAGGCCCAGGGACCCACCTACTACAGTCATTTGATCCCGGCCCTGGGAAAGCCTTTCAATGATGTGTTAAAAATGGGGGAGCTAGTGGAAGAAGGAATCAAGTCAGGCAAAATCATGAGTTGTTCGAAAGCCATTCAGAACGTACCAGTAAGCTTGGTTGGAAGAAAGAGGAACGGAAAAGACGATCCGATAGGTTTTCCTGATCAACACTTCCAGCCTCGACATTGTCCCCGTGGTTACCCTTGTGCATTAGATGACCTTCCCCGACGCTACTTCTCTCCACAGAAATCCCAAAGTCGCACATCATATTTTCAGTACCCAGCTCCTCAAAATGCCCATCTACCCCCGCAAGCTTACCAAAAACACCCCGGATCAGGTTTTCGGCCCAATCCAGCGTTTAAGAATGAGAGGTTACGGAAGAAGAAGACCTTCACTCCATTGGGAGAATCATATGCTAGTCTGTTCCATAGGCTAAGGACATTGGACATGTTGAAGCCGATTCAGATAAAAATGCCGAACCCTCTCCCAAAGAAGTTTGATCCTTCTCAAAAGTGCGCATATTGCTCAGGTGCCCTGGGGCACGACATAGAGAAATATTGGAATCTGAAGAATGCAATTCAAAAGCTTATTGATGCAGGCGACATCGTCGTGCAAAATCCAGATGCAACAAACACTAGCCAAGATCCATCTCCTGTGCACAATGAGACGCATATGGCGGGTATGATTGATTGTGAGAATGAGCCGACAGAAGAATCCCAGAAGCAGTTTGCTCAGAGCAACGTGATGAAGACTCGTGAAAAATCCAGCAATCTTGGTGTGAAATTCAATGGCTAAGACGCCGTACTTGGTAATTGGGAAGACGCTCCATTTCTTGGAGTTTTGGTGGTTTATTTTGTTGTCATTTCTGTTGTCCGGGTTATTTCAGGGTTGTAATCTGGATATTGTCTTATGACTCAAACCCTTCTATCCTTTCATTTTGTCTTGTTTGTCTCGTCGTAGTAGCTTGTGTAGTGCTGTTTAGGTTTGTTCAAGGGTTGTAACTCTAGTCTAGTTTGCTTGTTTCGTTGTTTAAACCCTTTCACCGTCAGTCTAATGCAATTCTCAGTTTCCCGCCATTTCTAGTCATTTTATCTGGTTCCTTTCTCCTTTTGCAATTCTTTTCATGCTGGCTCTGGTGACATGACATGCACGCATAATTCTCAACCTGGTTTTAAAAGTCAGTTTAGTAATGAAGCACTGAAACAATTTTGAAGACGACAGGGGCACTTGAGGGAAATAAGAACAGATTTGGACACTTTGAGATCACTTCGAGCCCGAATTGTGTGAAATCGGGGCAGATAGAACATAAAGAAACCCTATTGAAATGGATCCTGCCGCATCAGGTTGAAGCTAAAGGCAAGTTTACCCCTAATTGGCAGGGGCCGCTCGTGGTACCGAGACTGTTGTCCAAATGGTGCTGGGTAATTGACAAATGCAGAAGGCAAATGTATGGATATGGTTAGTAATTCTGGTGCAATCAAAAAATGCTACCTATGTTTTCCTCAGTTTGTTTAATTGCGTAGTTTGTACTTGGCATGTTTTGGAGATTGAAATGACGAAGGCATTTTGTTCTGCTATCCAAACACTTTATCCTTTGTTACCCCTTTGAGCCTCAGTTATTTTCTTGTATACCCCTCTTTCGGAATCAATAGTAAAACTCGTAAGCCTGAGCGGGGAAAGAAAATGGAGAAACAAGAGAAAAACAGTGAAAAAGGAAAAAGAAAAGAAAAGAAAAAAAGAAGAGAAAGGAAGAGAAAAGGAAAAAGAAAGGGAAAAGAGAAAAAAAAACAAAGAAAAAGAATAGAGAATAAAAAAAGAAAAAAAAGAGAGAAAAGCAAAAGAAAAGAAAAGGAAAAGAAAAGAAATGAAAGGAAAGAAAAGAAAAGTGGAAGAAAAGGAAAGATCGCAATAACGAACGTAGTTTTATGGTCTGAACTACGTTTGACTTGATTCCGAAAGGATACGTAGGCAGCCTCTCTCTGAGGTTCTGTCACACCAAAATAAAAGTCCAAAGCCCCAAGAAGGAAACTGGGGCAGAAGTTGTGGGAAATTTGATTCCGAAAGTTGTAATTTTGAACCCATGTTAAAATTATTTTGAGCCTTTAATACCCCTTCTTTCTAACCCCATCAAAAAGCCCACATTACGGTCCAAAGAAAGACCTTCCGATCAGTCTTCGAGAGATGACAAGGCGAGCAGGTAGAGGGGAATCATATCAGGGGCAACGCTCCGAGCCAAAGCTGAAAGAAATGAAGAATGAGAGAATCTTGATGATAAAAGCCCTCACAGGCACCGTAAGGCGATGAAAACTGAGAGAAATCAAAATGAGAGAGTCTTATTGGTGAAAACCTTCATGGGCACCATAAGGTGATGGTGAGATGAGAGAAAAGACCAAATGAGAGAGGCTTGATGGTGAAAACCTACGGGCACCACAAGTCGAATGAGGATTGAGAATTAGATGGGAAATCACCAGACGAAGATTGTGAAAGACGACAGAGCAGCGAAGCCCAGTTTCACAGTTTGGGGGTATAATGGGAGCTGGACATCAGATTTGCCTAACAGAATAGGCCACAGGTGCATGTCAAGGTCATTAGAGTCGGTATCCACATCCGATAGGTTTCTATTTTGTAGCTTTCTTGTTAGGAATCATCTCTTTCCATTGTCCTTCTACTATGTTCCTTTAATCTTGTTTACTTCCTCTTCCTGAGTCGGTGTGGTCAAAACAAGTGAGAAATGACTTCAAAATCTGCCACCAAGCTTTCTAACTGAACAAAACGGGATCTGGTGAACACATCAAAGCGTCAAGTCAGGAATGAACAACAAACGCACTGAGCTGGTAACAGTCAACATGCTTTGGGATTCGTTTGAAATGTGAAGGCTTGGTATGTATCAATTCATGGACGATGCAACAGAATGAGGGCTAGGGTGAACGGATCAAAGGTATTTTCTGAGAAAAGATTGACGAAAAGGGTGGTAAACTTGTGACAAGCGAGGTATTCCAAGCAGAAATCAAAGTTATTATGGGAGATAAAGGAACAATAGACCTCAAGGCCAAGGCCAGTGGTTTAAGTCGAGAAAGAACAGCATACGCACTGAGTGGGTGGCAAATGACGTGCTTTGGGATTCATGTGAAACACAAAGGGTTGGTAAACGTCAGTTCATGAGCAATGCAACAGATAGAGGGTATTGGGTCTAAATGGAGAAGAGGTATTTTCTGTGATAAGGGTGGCAGAGAAATTGGCAAGTGAAGGAGCAATCGCCGCAAAGTCAAGGCCACAAACCAACCACCATGTTTAAACTAACAAGTTTTCTTTGTCTGAAACAGGGACGGAAGCTATGTTCATACCAAAGCTGGGAAGCTTGAAATTTTCAGGTGTAATGCCCCAATTCTGCTTACGCAAAGGCTATTGAGAAGATCACACATCACCCCTAGGAGAAACACTTCCTAGTCGGGGTTTTCAAGTTATATTTTGTT
>NW_017670496.1:219213-264811 GCF_001879085.1 Nicotiana attenuata
GGGGTTGAAATTCGGTCAGGAAGTCGAGGGGATTCAAGGCAAGGCCAGGAAAGCGGGACGGAGTGAAGCCCAGCAGCAGGGATGTACCTAGCAAGAATGCTAGCAACTAGCCACCATTTTTAAAAACTTGACAAGATTTTTACTTTGATTGAAACAGGGGCAGAAATTTCGGAGGAACCCTCCGTAAGGAAAGGTAACACCCAAACAGGTATGACTGGAAATTTTCAGGACCCTCCTGAAAAACGGGACTTAGTTTAAATTTCAAAGCAATCATGAGTAGCATAATTTAGCATAAATGTACCCCAAGGAACATAAGTTGGTTTCAAAGTTGCCTGTTTAAGATAGGACTCAATTAGGAGTTGTCAGGACCCTCCTGAATAATGGGACATAGTTTTAAGATCTCCCTTAGATAGCAAGATACTGTTGTAGGATAGTATAATTCAGCCGTAGAATTGGCACTCATAAGATAAGACTTGAATTTTGATTTTCAGGACCCTCCTGGATAATGGGATGTAGCTTTAAAGTTCGCTTCAGATAATAAGATATAGTGGGAGTCGTACCTTCAGTAGATATAACTTAGGTTAAAACTATCTTTTAACTAGAAGTTGTCAGGACCCACCTGGATAATGGGGAGTAGTTTAAGACGTTTTAGACAACAATGTATGGGGGTAATACCGTCTAGAGGATATAACTTAGGTTCATAATTATTAGAAGTTATCAGGACCTCCCTGGATAATAGGACTTAGCTTTCAAATTCTTATAATAGTTGGTAGAATAATTCAGTTTAACACTTACCCATGTACCCAGCTACCAAACTGGGGCAGAAAATTTTCTTTGTTTTTGTTTATTTTGTTGCAGTCAGGAGCTCACCTGGAGAACAAGGGAATACTTTTCAGTTCAGCAATCAGGAGTCCACCTGGAGAACAAGGGAATGCTTTTCAAGTTTCAGCAGTCAGGAGCCCACCTGGAGAACAAGGGAAGTACAATTCCAATTTTAGCTTTTAATATTTGATAACATGCTGTACCCAGTCACCAAACTGGGGCAGAAAATTTTCTTTGCTTGTTTTGTTGCAGTCAGGAGCCCACCTGGAGAATAAGGGAATACTTTTCAAGCTTCAGCAATCAGGAGCCCACCTGGAGAACAAGGGAATACTTTCCAAGCGTTGCAGTCAGGAGCCCACCTGGAAAACAAGGGAATACTTTTCAAGCTTCAGCAATCAGGAGCCCACCTGGAGAACAAGGGAATACTCTTCAAGCTTCAGCAGTCAGGCGCTCGCTTGGAAAACAAGGGAAGTACAATTCAAATTCTATCCGTTAATTTTTGATGCGCCCAGGCACCACAGTGGGCAGAAATTTTTCTTTGTTTGTCTGTTTTGTTGAAGTCAGGAGTCCGCCTGGAGAACAAGGGGATACTTTTCAAGCGTTGAAGTCAGGAGCCCGCCTGGAGAACAAGGGAATACTTTTCAAGTTCAGCAATCAGGAGCCCACCTGGAGAACAAGGGAATACTTTTCAAGCTTCAGCAATCAGGAGCCCACCTGGAGAACAAGAGCCCACCTGGAGAACAAGGGAATACTCTTCAAGCTTCAGCAGTCAGGAGCCCACCTGGAGAACAAGGGAAGTACAATTCAAATTTTAGCCTTAAAATTTTCATTATTGGATAACATGATGTGCCCAGTCACCAAACTGGGGCAGAAAATTTTCTTTGTTTGTCTATTTTGTTGCAGTCAGGAGCCCACCTGGAGAACAAGGGAATACTTTCAAGTTTCAGCAGTCAGGAGCCCACCTAGAGAACAAGGGAAGTACAATTCAAATTTTAGCCTTTAAATTTTCATTATTGGATAACATGATGTGCCCAGTCACCAAACTGGGGCAGAAAATTTTCTTTGTTTGTCTATTTTGTTGCAGTCAGGAGCCCACCTGGAGAACAAGGGAATACTTTCCAAGCGTTGCAGTCAGGAGCCCACCTGGAAAACAAGGGAATACTTTCAAGCGTCAGCAGTCAGGAGCCCGCCTGGAGAATAAAGGCACGTATTTCAAACTTCAGCAATCCAGCATCACGTAGAGGAATGGCAAACCATCTCCAATCACAATGCAAGGCAACAACGCAAGAGTTCCAGTGGAAGAATACAAGTTCAAGGCAATACAAGAGCAAGTTAGAAGACATAGATAGGACCTTTTTGTAATTCATAGCTTAGTCTAGCTTCTTTTTATTTTGACACGGTGTAGTAAGGAGGTCAACTAGCAGTAGCAGCAGCAACAGCAGTGAAATCACAGCTCCTGGTAGTCCCAGCTACCAAACCTTCCCGAACTACAATGACCTGATTCCTTTTTAGCCAAGGATATGCAGGCAACCTTTGAAGCAGGGTTCGGTCAGACGGTTTCCAAAATGCTTCGCACGGAATATTCGAACGGGCAAAAATCGCCCGTATCCGCTCACTTATCTTTGCCCGAGAACTCTGCGTGTTCCCGAGCAAAGAGGGGCAGCTGTGAGCACGTGATTTTTGCCCTAAATGAATTATTCCCAAAAATTCAAACAAAATGATTTCTTCCATTATTTTGCAATTTTGTGAATTTTATTTTATTTTCTGTTAATTGTTTGCATTTTATTCGTGCATTTTAATTCATATGAAAAATATAAAAAAAAACTACACTTGGCACTTGCATTTAGGATTTAGTTTCATATTTTAGGATTAATTAGCGGTTAAGTCGTTTGCAAAATAAAATATAAAGAAAATAACAAAAATGATCTTTCGCATTTTTAGTTTTAATTTGTGTTTAATTAGAAGTTAGGGTACTTGGAAATTAGAAAGTATAATTTTTGAGTGCCAATTTGATTTTTGAGTTTTGATTTAGCATTTCAAAAATCAAAAAAATAAATAAAAGAAAAGAGAAAACAATTTAGAAGAAAGAAAATGAAGAGAAAAGGAAATTTGGGCCAATTTAATTCCCACCACCCCTTTTCAAAATAGCCAAAAATACCAAGACTTTAACTTTTTGTCAAAATAAGTCGGGTGCCGCCATTCTTGTTTAAAATAAGCCGAATGTCCCAAAAGGGCGCCGGAAGGCTATTTTTGCAAGAACAGCCACCCTGAGTTATTTTTAAATGGTTTGTGGGCACAGCCTTAAAATCTCCCTCCCGGAAGTGCTGAGGATCCATTGTGGACCAGGTTATAGCCTGGACAACAATTAGGGTACTGCCAGGCCAAGAACCTTAACTCAAACACATAGAAGGGAGTAAGGGTAGGGATTCACAATAGAAAAGGCAAGGACGGAGCATAATTAGCACAAATCACGGAACATAAGCAGTAAAGTAAACAAGGATGCTGAAACTGTGAAGTAAACACATAGGGGTGAGGCAGAAAATTAAATGAAAAACATACCAGTTTCAAAGGAAAACAAGTAAGAAAACAGTAGTCTTTGAAAAGCCAAGTTGCAAGCACAGCAGTTCCAAAAGGTCTCAAGCAATGTAGAGTATTGAATTCAAATTAGTAAGGTAAATGTGTGAGTTGAAAGTAAGAAGTTCGAGGTATTGAACTTGAAGTATAGAGGCGAAGTATTTGGTTGGGAGTGTAGATGTAAAGTTAGGTCTTGTTAGAGTGCAGAGGTGCACCCCCTTTTATAGTGCAAAGAGAACCAGTAAGAAAGGTAAAGAAATCATTAGAATCAGTCTCCCTTTGGTTAAGGGATTCTGATTCCAACGGGTAGAAATTAGTTAAGGAAAGAAATTTTTACTAAAACCTTTTAAAGTAGCACAAAAGGGGTAAATACATAGAAGTTATTTAAGGAAACAGTCAATGGTACACGGTTTGTGCCAAATATGGCAAGGGAATCAATTAAACAACCACGAAACCAAAAATTGCAAGTTCAATTGAATGAACCAAGTCAAGAAAGGTAAAGGAGGCTCAATCGAAGGAAAATCAGTGGCAAATCATTAGCCTTATTAAAGGGATTTCAGAATCAATCACTTAGTTGATAAAAGAAACCTTTTGAAAGAGAAATTTCTCATATATATAAGCACACAGATCAAACGAAAAGAGTCGTTAGGTTATTTAGAAAAAGAGTTTAACACTGAAGGTCTCAGAGTCACAAGCAAAGAGATTCAAGCTTAATTACAGACTCACAGTGAGTCTGAAAGCCTAGGGTCCCAAAGCAGAACCCTAGTACCACTTGTCAAAGAAACCCCAAAACCTAGGGTTTCCAATAGAATCAGAGGTGAGAAAACAATGTCTTTGAAAGAGGCTTAGAAATCTCTTTCAAAGACTTATGAGAGGCAAACATACACAAACAAGCTCAGAAGAAAGAGATGATGCGAGTTTTTAAACAACAGTAGGGAAAAATATAGAAACAAAACTCAGTAAAGCGACCAAAATCCAAGATTCAAACATAAACACATATAGCAAAGAGTGAGGAAAACAACACAAATTAACATGCGAGCATAAGGATAACAGCAGAAAAAATAGAAGAGTCTTGCATAATAATAAAAGGGAAGAAATAAGAGATCAAACTCATGCATAATAAGAAGAAAACATACGAGCATAAACACACATAAAGAAAGAACAGGAAAGATCAGAAAATTATTTGAAGAAACCTTTTTCAGAAACCCTAAAATTGAGATTGAACGATTTTAAAGAGGAAATTTGGGAAAAACCTTTGAAACGTCAAATAACGCTCAGGCATGTCACAGATCTAAAAGAAATAAGCAAGTACAGAAACTCAGACGGCTTAGAGTTGCAGAGAAAACCCTAGAATGAGAAAGGTCTTGAGGAAAGTCGGATCCTGAGTCGAAAAGACTCATATTGCTTGAACACGCCGAAATAATGGCCGGAAAGGCCATAGATCAACAGATCTGAGAAAGATCTAAAGAGAGCCATTGAGGTCGGGCCCCCAAACTTCGAGTAGCTTAGGTTTAACGGTGAGAGGGAGTGAGCACAGGCCACCCATGGATTCCGGTGGAAACATGGTATAAACAGGTGGGAGATGATTAGGGCTTCAGAGTGGGCTAGAGAGAGTTTGAGAGATGAAGAGTTCAAAGGCGTTGTATCTGATAGAATGGATTAGGGTTAGGTGGGTTAGGGAATTAAAAAGGAAAGAAAGAATATCGGTTGTTGATCAAAATGATCAACGACCTGGATTTAAAGGGAAATCGGGTGGGTTTAAAATCGGGTCAGGGGTCGGGTTAAAATGGAATTGGGTTATTTTGATTTGGGGCGGAATTGGGGCTTAAATTGAGGTTAGAATTGAAAGAAAATGAGGCTATAATTGAAATAGAAACGGGCTAGATGTTAAATAGATAATTTTCCCCTTTTTATTTTTTATAAAATAATAATATTGATTTTAAAACAAATTAAAAGCACTAAGATAATTAATAATATATAAATATTAATCCAAAAACACTGGAAATAATTTTAGAATTGTAAAAATGCTATTAATCGTAAAATAGGCTATAATTGCGATTATATGCAATTTAGATTTAAAAATATCAAATAAATTTGTAAAAATATACAAAAATTACCTTAATCATATTTTGGTGTAAATATGAGAGTAGAATAAATTATTCACCAAAATGATAATTTGGAAATAATTATTGGATTTTGTACTGCTAGATATAGACAATAAATTAATTTTAAAATCTTAAAATTGGGGAAAAATACCAAGACTCTTGGGTATGCTTATATATGCATACACGTGCTATTTTTGAGGTATTTTAAGTATAAAAAAAATACATAGGGAAAAATTGGGTGTCAACAGTTACGGAAGACTCCACCAATGCCATATTGTTTATGGGAAAAAGAAGCAGATCCATCGGTGTTAAGTTTATAGTGATTTGCAGCGGGTGGATGTCATTTAATATATAGAGGTATGGTTTGATAATTCTTTTTTTCCTTTTTGCGACTTGTTAAGTAATAATATTCCGCTGCTGTAGTAATTAATAATGGAATATTTAAAGAAATTCGTTTATTTTCCAAACTGTGTTTATTCCTTATAATCCATATGTGCCATAGGGCAAAAGGTAGCAATGTAGTAGAAGGAATTTGATGAGTGGATGATAGAGGTGTATGAATAATGTTATACAACCAAGAGGTATAGTCCATTTAAGATGTATTAGTATACGAAGGGGGAGAGGTAGTTTGAGGTAGTTCCATAACTGGATTGCATTAGGGCAAGCGAAAAAAATATGCTGTATTATTTCAGGTGCCAAATGGCATTGTGTACATATAGGTGATTGTAAAATACCTAAATGGGAGAGGTATGTAGCAGTGGGAAGTTTATTATGGGAAATTAACCAAAGAAAGAAGGACAGTTTTGGTGGAATGTTTAAAAGCCAAATCCAATTATAAGAAGAAAGTTGAATGGTATTAGGATTGAGTGATGTATAACAAAAATTTGACAGAAAAGACACCATTTGAGGTAAGAGCCCAAAAAATTTGATCGTAGTTGGTTACGGATAAAGGCATGTATATGTCCTTGATGTTAAGCTCAAATTGGTGAGGTAATACGAAAGGCGATTTTTCCAAATGCCATGCATGATTATAATAGTAACTGGAAACTAGTTTTTGCTCCTCGGATCTAGGTAATGGTCCAGCGATACAATTACGAAGTGTGAAATTTGGTTTGATCCAAGAATCAGTCCAAAAATGCACATGGTTGCCATTGGTAAGGTTCCATTTATACCCTAAGTGACAATACAACCAACCCCGCATTATGTTTCTCCAGGTGGATGAGACATTTCTTTTTATAAGATGTTTTGGGCGTAGATATGTGTGTAACAGTACTTGTGCCCAAAGTTGATTAGGATTTTTAAAAAGTTGCCATGCAAGACTTGCGTGTAATGCTTTATTTTTTATTGAGAGATTTTGGATGCCCAATCCTCCTTGGTCCAATGGTTGAGTTATAGTATTCCACTTAATAAGATGTAATTTTTTCTTTTGAGAAGTTGTGCCCCAAAGAAAATTTTGTTGATAGTGAGTAAGATGTGAAAGTATAGATGTAGGTATAATATTATATTGCATAAGGCGGGTAGTTGGTTGAGAGTAGAGCGAATGAGTGTTGTCCTACCTGCTCTTGATAAAATTTTTGCTTTCCAACCCGCTAGTTTATTTTTGAAATTATCAAGTAAGAATTGGTAATCTCGTTTTGAAGGTGGTTTTGTAAAGATAGAAAATCCTAAATATCTTCCAAAGGTTTTTCCTTCCTTCATATGGAATAGTTGTAGAACTGATTTTCTAGTTAGGACTGGACAATTTTTTGAGAAGAATATATTTGATTTTTGGAAATTTATAGTTTGACCTGAGTGATTGGTAAAATGGGCAAGAGTATCAACAATTGAATCCCATGTGGCAGGAGTAATTTTTGTTGTGAGAATAATGTCGTCAACAGAAAATAAATGAGATAGCGGAGGTCCCCGTTTAGCAAGGGAGATGGGTTTCCAAGAGCGATAATCAACTGCTGTATGGATTGTGCGCGAGAGCATTTCAAGATAAAGGATAAACAGATAAGGCGATAATGGGTCTCCTTGTCTTAGTTCTCTGGTAGGTATGAAATATTCAGATGGGTTGCCATTGATAATAATGGATGTAGATGTAGTGGTGATACATGACATAATTAGTTGTGTAAAGGTTGGAGGAAATTGAAGGGTAACAAGAGTGTAATATATGAAGGACCATTTCAATTTATCAAAAGCTTTTTCAAGATCCAATTTTATAAGCATATTAGAATTTTTACCTTTCATTTTTTGGAATCTTGTGATTATTTCCTGAACTATAAGGGCATTATCTGCAGCTCGTCGATTTTTCTGAAAACTAGATTGAGTGGGATTAATAAGATGTTCCAGCATTGGTTTAAGCCTATTGATAATAATTTTTGTAATAAGCTTATAAATAGCATTACATAGACTGATTGGGAAATAGAAGATGCATGTTTATGCTTAAGGATTAGGCAAATTAGAGTATTATTAATGTTAGGGTCTATCTTGTGGTCCAGGAAAACTTTGTGGCAAAAGTATTTTACTGAATTACCAATGATGTGCCAATACTTTTGATAAAAGAAAGGGTGTAGGCCGTCTGGATCTGGAGCCTTGAATGGTTTAAAAGAATGTAAGGCGTTGAGGATTTCATGATCTTGGAGGGGTTGGGTTAAGGAAATTTGTTCATACAGAGTTAGAACATTGGAAGGTTGGATTAAATGATGCCGATTGGAACAAAGTTTTTGTGTTGTAAAGAGAGACTGGTAATAATTGATAATATTTAGTTTGATGACTTGGGGATCAGTTATCCAATTGCCCCCTTAATCTTGGAGAGCAGTTATACGATTATGTCTTCGACGATTTAAGGTGGAGAGGTGGAAAAAATTCGTATTTGCATCTCCATCATTTAACCAGTTAATACGGGACTTTAGTTTCCAAAAATCCTCTTCAAGTTTTAGAATAGTATTAAAATCAGATTTTAATTGACATTCCAAATTATGTAAAAAGGTACTGGTAGGATAATTAGGGGAAGATTGAATACCTCCTAAATGAGCCAATATTTTCTGCTTACGTTTAAAAATATTTCCAAAAGTAGATTTGTTCCATTCTTATACAATATTAGTGAAATTTTCAATTGCTGGGAGTAATTGTAAATTATTATTCCAAGCTTCTTGAACTAAGGAAGGGAAGATAGGATGTGTAGCCCAGATAGTTTCAAAACAAAATTTTTTTTACGAGGAAGAGGGCAGTGTTGTAGTTGTAATAATAAGGGACAATGATCAGAATGTGTACGTGGTAGGTGTGTGACAAGTGCATTGGGGTAATGCCTAAGCCAGTCATAGTTTGCTAAGAAACGATCAATACGTTCGAGAATATTATGATGATTATGACGACCATTTGTCCAAGTATAACAACTACCTTTATAGCCTAAATCAGTAAGGTTACAATAATTTATGCAATATATAAACTTATTAGACCTTGAATTACTAATCTGTTGGCCTCTAAATTTATCATTAGCATGAGTGATGTCATTAAAATCCCCCCCCCCCCCCCCCATGAGCCAAGGTCCCTTGTAATTATCATGCATGCACATAATGTTATGCCAAAGAATATGTCTATTACCTAAATCAATACTTGCGTAAATTGCAGTAAATAGCCACTTAAGAGTAGAGGGGTGTACCTGAATGTGGCAATATATCTCTTGGCGTGTGGTTGCCACTGGTTCTACTGTGAGTACATCACAATGCCATAAAATGGCTATGCCTCCCGACTGTCCAATAGCAGCCTCCTCAATTAGACCAGTGAAATTAAACTCATCTTTCAAATTTTGATGATCTTGACAGTGGGTTTCCAATAGCACAGCTAAAGAAGGATGATTGTAGTCAAGTAAAGATCGAAAGTTACGTCTAAAATCTGCAGACTGGGCTCCTCTACAATTCCATATGATGAATTTCATATGAGTATCATTAAGGGTGAGCAGTGGGCTGCTCTGTGTGTTCCTCATTGTAGTGGTGCTCTCTCCTGGACGCAGACATAGGGTCGGCATTAGGAGCATTGCATATTTTCCCACGTCTGGATTGGTTGTGGGCCTGATGCGGAGGGATGTTGTCATTAGATTTGAGGGATAACGTATGTAGATTTTTCTTTCGTATTCCTCTTTCTGGACAAAGACCTTTATTCCATCGAGCCATGCATGCACTGGGCGTGTCTCCCTGTTGTAAAGTATCGCTGCTTCGAGTTCTTCTTAAAACACTCTATTTTGTTCTGCTTGACTTACTATTAGATAGTGTCCATAAATCTCATAAAAAGTACCTAAAGATTCATAGTGAACTTCGATGGGAGTTTCTCTTGAAGCAATAACGCGTTGATCTAGTCGCTACCAGAGCCATAAAGGACTATCTAAATTGATTCGTTTCTGCCGATAAGCCCCAATTGCATCATAGGAATTAGAAAAAAATGGTTCTTTCATATACTTATAGTGACTATTGTCACTTCCTTTTTTATTTTGATAGTTTCTGCGATTACATGGATTATATCTATTTACACAAATACCTCGATGATTTCCGCTCGTTAATACATAGAGTCCAATAAGCATTTGTGAGGGTTTGGTGGGGATGGTGGTGGGGATAGAAGAGGAGATGTAAGGGGTTCCAATATGGGAGTGGGGGTCTGTGGGACTGAGTAAGGTTGTATCCATGGTGTTGTTGGAGTTTGGAAAGGAAGAGGATAAAAAGGCATTTGAAGAAAGTGTGGGTGAAGGTGAGTGGGGTCCCAAAATGGTGCTGGTAGTTGGAGAGGATGATATGGTGCCAGATACGGGCTTTGCATCATAGACCAATGGTACCGGCCATAGAGTTCCGTCCCTAGAGTCATTCCCTCCATTACTATTTGCGCAAGGTCCACTGGATTATTGATGAGGATTGTCACTTCCTGATGATTTACCTCCATGGTGAAGGTGATAGCATGGTTCTGAAGGGCTATCTCTAGCCAAGATGATGGTTCTGCTGTTGCATGGGGTGTTTGAGCAGTATATATTATGGTATTAGGTTCCATAATGAGATGTGAGGGAGGGAGGGAGTATGGATTGTGGAGATGGCTGAGACGATGGATGTTCTGTGTGTTGGAAGTATTGGGGTGTCTGCGAAGATGATTGAAGTTGTTTGGAATCATCCTTTGTATTTGAAGGATGGGATAAGGAATGAGTAATGAGTTGTGTAGAAGTTTGAATCTGATTTAATGAGGAGGATGTTGAAGTGGTGGAATTGGACGGTGGAGTATTATGAGGTGAAGGATTTGTGTGAGATTGATGTATAGGTAATGGAGTGGTAGTAGGTGATGTATCTTGAGGTGTGTTTTGCATGGAAGATACAGTAGTGTGGCGTGCCGGGGAGGGAAAACCGTCATTGGGATTAGAAGTGTGATGATTAGGTAGGTTTTTCACTAGGTTGTGTAGGGGTGCTGCGTGGGATTGGGTTAAGGGTGGTGAGAATGCTTGCATGTGGGTTGGGGTATCGTGTCCGTGTACATGGGTTTGGATAGGTATTGGAGTGTGTTTGTTTTGTGATTGGGCCGTAGGGGTAAGTTGATCTGTTAGTGGGGGAGGGTTAATTAAAGAACTGACTTCATTAGGAATTAAAAAACCATTTCTTTCATTATTTGATAAAGTGTCAAATTTATTATTAGTTAAAAAATTTGACGTGGCATCTGTATTATTATTTAAAACAACTGATGTGGAATCTTTAGTAAGGATATTATTTTGTGAAGGATTAGTAGTGTTAATAGACAAATTATTAAACAAAAGCTTGTTAGGGTTATTGATTACATCTATAGGCTTCACAGGCTTACCTGGGAATTGAGGAGCTGAAGAAGGGAAATCTGTCGTGGAAGTTGTTTTCATTAGAGATTTCTTTGGAAACTGTACAAGCTTCCATTCATAATTAGTAGACTGTGTTAAGGGAGTGCTATTTTTAGGTGAATTTGGGGGTGGTGTATAAGAACATGTCCTTTGGTTATGGCCAAATCTACCACATTTAACACAAAGCAGGTTTAATCCTTCGTAAAGGATTGTTTGGTTATGGCTGCCTATAAAAAGATGATTTTTTAACGGATGATCCAAAGGTACCTCCACACATAATCGTGCATATCTGCCTCGTGTTGTTGTAGAGGTGCATGCATCAACTGTAAGAAGTTTGCCTATTTTATTTCCCAATTTTTGCAGAAGCCATAAATTTTGGTTCCCATTGATGTACAGAGAGAAAATGGTTCAAGACGAACCAGGGTCCATCCTGCAAAGCGTGAATTTTGTTTTTCTCCTTTTGGAATTTGAGAAGAAAAAAGTCAGATCCTAGATCGATTAATGGAAGGTTTTCAGTTGGTTTTCATTGTGCATAAAGTTTTTGCCAAAGAAGTTGGTGTTCAACCTTTCGACCAAAAACTTTGATAATGACAACATGCTTCGATGGGGCATAAAGCCTTATTTTTTCTTCAAGTGTTAGTGGAATGAAATTGGAAGGATCAGTAGGTGCCTCTTTTTCCTCGGGGACATCTAGACTAGGGTTTATTGAGGAAGTGCTATTGGTATAGGAAGGGATACTATTGTGGGAGAGGAGGGTATGAAGGTAAGATTTTGAAGTGGAATCTCCTGGTTGTGTTGGGGAAGCAGGGAAGTCGATGTTCATGGTACCTGCAGTGATGTCCGGTGGCTTAGGTGGTATTGAAGATGAAGGTTCGTATGATTGAGGGTTCATAGTGGAGAGAGAAAAACTTTTTACTTCTTAAAGAAATCTTGTACTGTTATTTGGCATGCGCCTATTAACTATTAAGTCGAGATATTTCAAAATGATTGTTAATACGAATAAAGTCAGAATAAACATATGAAACTATTTTAATATTGAACCTAAAACATACTTATATAAGCGTTTCGAATCTAATCAAATCTCTTTAGAAAAAAGATTATTATTATCTCATACTAGCATACTTCAGCCCTTGCACGAAATTTTCAACCATGGAAGTAATGAGAAAAAAAAAGGTTATGTAGTTGGACCATCTATTCTATTCGTTCTAGTTTTACTTCTCTAGAGATGAGAGGCTAAAAATAAAATTGTTCGCAACACATATCGAAAGGGTACGAATTAATCCGACCATTAATGACTAGTTAAAACACAAGGAGTGATCTGATACCCTATTTGATCGGACCGCTATGAGAAAGATAAAACACACACACACACAATACACACAAACACACACACACACACACACACACACACACACACACATATATATATATATATATATATATATATATATATATTCACATAATATCATCAAATGATACAAGTATTATATGGTGTTTTAATACTTTTATTCATGGAGTGCTCATAATCATATATTGTCGTTGACGTCTTTTTCTTTACCCTTTTTTGAAACTTTGAATACCTTCATTGTCATTGGCAAGGAATTAATTTTTTAAAAGTAATCTTTTCCTTAAACTAGGATCATATGAATATTCACTATTTTAGTGGTTCAACCTTAGCTATTGCAATTAAAAGAGAAGAAAGCAGAAGATGAAAAATACTGTTGTGTTATTTTATTGTATGGCAGACCATTTATACAGATATGTACAGTAGATGCAACAACAAGATAAACTTGAAAAAGATAACACCTATCAAAAAAGAGCCTAAATAGGAGGAGAGAGTTACAACAAATTCCTAAAGATCAGTAACTACAAAATAGAATTCTACAGTAGTAAGGAATCCTAGAGTAAGCAGTAATCATCTGTTATTATGCCCCCGCAAGTTGGTGGTGTCAACAACACCCAACTTGGAAATTTTCTTGACAAGGCTCTTGGAAGTGGTTTCGTAAGTATATCTGCCACTTGATCAGCCGAGTGAAGGTGTTGAACTTCGATTTCCTTGTTTTGAACTTGTTCACGAACAAAGTAAAAGTCAATAGCAATATGCTTCATACGATTATGGAACACCGGGTTGGCGCAAATGTAGGTGGTACTGAAATTGTCACAAAAGATCTGAGGAGTGACTGATATACGAAAGCAAAGCTCATTGAGTAAACTTCTTAGCCAATTGGCTTCAGAGACAGTAGCTGCAACAACCCAATATTCTGCTTCTGTGGAGGAACCTGAAACAGATCTTTGCTTTTAGAGGACCATGATATCGGAGAGCTGCCAAGGTAAACAACATAACCTGTAGTGGAGGTTCGATCAAGAGGATCTCCAACCCAGTCAGAATCCGAGTAGGAAAGAAGACGATGATCACGTTCTTTAGCAATTCGGAGACCAAACGAAGATGTCTGGTGAAGATACCGAAGGAGACGCTTCATGGCTATCCAATAAGATATTAAGGGTTGGTGCATGGACTGTGAGAGTTTTCTAACAACAAAAGCAATGTCTGGACGTGTAAAGGAAAGATAATGAAGTTTACCAATTATCCGCCTATAAAGAGAGCCATCTACTAGAGAATCTTCAGCAAATTTTGGGAAAATAACAGTAGAAGCCATTGGCGTTGGAACACCCTTGCAATTGTGCATATTAACTTCCTGTAATAGATCTGTAATGTATTTTTCTTGAGACAACAAAAGGCCACCTGGATAAGAAAAGACTTCAACACCAAGGAAATAATGAAGTTGACCAAGATCCTTTAGTGAGAATTGGGTTGCAAGATTTTCAATAATGCTTTGAACACCACGAATTTGATTGCCCGTAACAATTATGTCATCAACATAAACTAGTATATAAGCAGTAAACTCAGAATTATGCATGATGAACAACAATGAATCAGATTGGGATTTGATAAATCCCGAAGTAACAAGATAATTTTTGAGTTCAGTGTACCAGGCCCTGGGAGCTTGTTTAAGGCCATATATAGCTTTGTGAAGCTTGCAAACATGTGTAGGATGTGTAGAAGCTTCGAAACCAGGTGGTTAACGCATATAGACCTCCTCGTCAAGACGACCTTGCAGGAAGGCATTATTGATATCAAGTTGACGGATGGGCCAGCTGTGTTGTGTCGCAATTGCAAGAACGAGTCGAACAGTTGCGGGCTTTACCACAGGACTAAAAGTACATTGAAAATCAAGGCCAGGTCGTTGTGTGAACCCTTTGACAACTAGGCGAGCTTTGTACCTATCAACAGAACCATCAAGATGATATTTAACTCGAAAAAAGCCACTTACAATCCACCACGTTTTTCGAAGGATCACATGGTATCAGATCCCATGTCCGGTTCCGAACTAAGGCTTCAAATTCATTTTTCATAGCTTCATGCCAGTGTGGGACTTGTTGACCTTGCTTAAAGGTTCTAGGTATGGAGGAAGTGGTTCGAACAATAGTGTGAAATTGTTTGGGCTTAAGGCTGTTGGTTTTAGATCGAGTAATCATATGATGAATGGATGTCAATGTAGAGTCAGAGGCAACATGGGAAGGTTGTGAGGCGATGGAAGGTGGGACAGGTGACGAGGAAGAAGGTTGTATCATAGGGTTCTGGGTCAAAGGTCCAGTGGACATATTTCGGCGTTGGTAAGTGATTATTGTGGATTGAGGCTGAAAGTTCAAATGGGGAGAATGGTGAACTGGTGAGGCAGAACGATTTGGTTGAGAGGAATCATGGCTGGCAACTGAGTTTGGTGTGGCAAGAGGAGGGGGCAGCAGAGATGTTGGAGAAGGAGAGGAAGTTTCTGATAAGTGAGAAACCAAATTACCTAAGATGGTGGCACCTATTGGGGCAGAGGAAATGAGTGAGTGAGTGTCCACGGGCTGTTGTATATTCTGAGTAGGAAGCTCATAACAGACATTGAACTCAAAGTATTATCCATTTGTGATTTTTCAGTTGAACAAATCTCCCAAGATACATTTTTATTGAGTGTAATTTTCAAATGGAAAAAAATATTTTCAAATGGGAACTGATTTTCCAGAAATAAGACATCACGTAATAAATAAATTGTGAAAGTTAAAGGATCAAAACATTGATGGCAGTAATGTTTATTTGAAAATCCTAAATAAACACATGGTGTCGAACGGGGCTCTAATTTATTTTTGGCATAAGGTTTGAGCCATGGATAGCACAAGCATCCAAATACTTTAATAGAGCCATACTTGGGCATAGTTTGAAATAAAATTTCAAAGGAGCTATTATACCGAAGATTGGGTGTAGTGAGCCTGTTTATAACAGCTTGTCGACAGGCAAAACTCCAAAAGTGTGAGGGTAAAGATGCTTGGTGCAGCAAGGTTCTAGCAGTTTCAATAGCATGTCGGTGTTGTCTTTCGACTAGAGCAACTCTTTGCGGAGTATATGGGGGTGAAACTAAGTGTTCTGTGCCACGTGTTTTGAGATAGGACTGTAAGCATTGAAATTCACCACCACCGTCAGTGTAAAGAGATTGAATTTTGGTGTTGAATTTGCGTTCAAGTAGTGGATGCAAAGTTTGAAAAACTTCAAGCGTTTCATTTTTTGATTTCAAAGTGAACAACCACATGTATTTTGAAAATTGGTCAACAAATAACACATAATATCTTCTTTTATCAATTGATTAAACCGGAGACGGACCCCATAAATCGCTATAAAGGATTTGTAGTGGCTTGTTACTTTGCAATGAATTTTCGGAAAAAGTCAACCTGTGCATTTTATTTGAATAAGAGGAATTACAAATGGAACTAGCTTTAGGATCTGAAACAGGATAGGAAAAATTATTCAAGATAGTATTTAAAACGCGACGACTAGGATGACCTAAACATCAATGCTACAGGTGAATTGGAACAGCCACATTGCATTGAGGAGGACGATGTGCACAACCTGGTGTCCACTCGTACAACCCATCTTTATTCTGCCCGCGAACTAGAGACTCCCCCATACTCAGATCCTTCACAAGATAATGAAAACGAAAGAATTCAATAGATGAATGATTATCACGACAAAACTTAGAAACAGAAATAAGTTTACTTTTTATGGCAGGAGAACATAAGGTATTGAGAAGTTTAAAATTATGATTTGAAGCACTTATGTTAGAGTTACCAGTATGGGATATTGGTATGGTGTTACCATTGCCCATAGCTATCTCTTCGGTGTCGTGGTAATCATGTACCGTGGTTAGGCTTTGAGCATCAGATGCAATATGATGAGTGGCTCCACTATCCACGATCCACGGGGTCTGTTGAGGAGAAAAACGTGCAGCAAAGTTTGCCTGAGCTTGCAGATGATCATGTGACTGCGATCTACATACTCTATAGAATGACCTACACCATCACATAGTTGGCAGCGAAGGTTTTTGTCAAAGGGCTGCTGCTGGTTGTTTCTTCGTGGGCACCATGGTTGTGTTTGCCATTGCTGATTGTTGGCAGGTGCATTTGGACCTGGACGGCGATTGCTGGAGTGAGGATTATTACCCTGACGAGGAGGAGTTGGTATAGTCTTTTGTGCTACAACAGCGGTAATAGGTTTGGACAACGGCTTCTTGTCTTCCTCGTGCTTTAGGAAAAGCTCATGATCCAGAAGCTTTTCATAAAGCTCTTCATAGGAAATTGTAGAATCCCGAGCACGAAAGGCAGCAGAGAGTTCGCGAAATTCAAATCCGAGTCCGCTGAGTATTTTAACGATGAGTTCGGCGTTTGATATAGGGGCACCAGCAGTTGCAAGTTCATCACAGATTGATCGAACTTGATGAAGATAATCGGTGACCGGACGAGAGTCTTTTGTGAGGCGAGCCAATCGATCTCGCAAGCTGAAAATTTTTGTTTGAGATTTGTTCGCATATGCAGTATGCAAAGCATCTCAGGCGGCTTTGGCGGAGACTGCAACTGCAACAGTAGGGGCAAGTGCAACAGAGGCCAAGATAGCATTTTGAATTAACTGATCTTGGCGATACCAAGGAACAAATGCAGGGTTATCCACATCTTGATTGTTCTGAGAGATGGTGCGTGTAGGGGCAGGGGTGGAGCCATCGAGATGCCCATAGAGATTGTGGCCACGCATAAGCACTGAAACTTGAGCTTTCCACAAGGAGAAATTGTGACGGCCAGTTAATTTTATGGGCAATTGCGTAAGGGAATTGAATTGGACAATAGTAATGGTGTTGTTGACTCCATTAGCATTGGTCACAGAAATATTGGTGGCCATTTGAGTGGTTGGGCTAGTAAGCGGGAAGAAAAACAAAGGATCAACTCGTGGGAGTTTAGTGTCGCTCTGATACCATAAAAGAGAAGAAAGCAGAAGATGGAAAATACTGTTGTGTTATTTGATTGTATGACAAACCATTTATACATATATGTACAGCAGATGCAGCAACAAGATAAACTTGAAAAAGATAACACCTATCAGAAAAGAGCCTAAATAGGAGGAGAGAGTTACAACAAATTCCTAAAGATCAGTAACTACAAAATAGAATTCTACAGTAGTAAGGAATCCTAGAGTAAGCAGTAATCAACCGTTATTAATTTGCACATGATTCAAACAACCTACATCATATTTGACATGATTTGTGTCCGCGCATCGCGCGAGTACTAATACTAGTAAGTTTTTAGTACCAAAAAAAGAGTATCTAAAATATATATTTTCACCACTCTTTTTATAAATTCATGATACATTTTAGCCATCATATGTAAAACATATCTAAAATTGCGATTGGATACTATAAATAGAGTGATAAAAGCCAATGTAGAGACGCTAATTTCAAATGAATGTTCAGAATATATTCAATTGAAAAGGAAATACAGTTGTTGGGTTCATATTTTCATTTTTCAGATTCACTTAATGATAATAGTAAAAAATAATAAAAAATTTATAATAGTATTAGGTTTATTACGGGATATAATGAAGGAAGATTTTAGTTTATTTTAATTGCTCGATGTATCTTTCTACTACGGGAGAAATCGAAGAGAGAAGAAAGAGTAAAAAGGATGATAAATTAATGGGGAAGAATTAATGATTGATATGTTGTCTTCGATACCGGTAAAGTTATTACCATGTGACCAGGAGGTCACGAATTCAAGCCGTGAAAACAGCCTCTTGTAGAAATGCAGGGTAAGACTGCGCACCATAAACCCTTGTGGTCCGGCCCTTTCCCGGACTCCACGTATAGTGGAAGCTTAGTACACCGGGCTGCTTTTTTATGTTGTCTTCGATACTAAACAAAACTTAAGCGTCTAACCTAACTCCCAGAACGGATCCCAATAGAAAAGCGCTAGACAAACTAAGGGCAAGCAAGATAAAGAAAACAGCTACCACCAAAGGATGTGGTGCAGTGGATGGGACTGCTCCTCCCTTAACCAGAGGTCTCGAGTTCGAGCCCTAGGTATGGAAAAATCCTTGGTAGGGAGCGCTTCCCCCCGAAAGGGGCCCTACGCAGCGCGAATCCGAATATAGTCGGGCTCCAATGCGGATACCGGACACCGGGTGGGAAACCAAAAAAAAAAAAAAAAACAGTTGGTCTTATATGTATCAAACCTCATTTTAAAATGACTTGCATGTAAATTCTTGAGAATTTTCATGTTATTTATTATGATAAAAGTTGGATTCTTTAATTTTTAATGAATGTGACATTACGGTTCACACCTAATGAATGGAGGAGCGTTACTTAACATTATTATATTTGCTTTCTTTTACATAAATTATTTGGCAATATAAGTCACTTTTGCAATTGTTAATTTCCAAAAATAACGGCTACTAGTATGCAATGGAATATGCTAAGAAAAAGGAATCAGATGCATGTGGAATCTATTCTCCTAAATGATAAATAGTGTTCCCACTATAAAATCCTTTAATTTGGATTGAAAGGATTAATTATAAATATTGTCATTGATTTAATTTCCATTAATTGATAGCTCGGTCTTCTAGTTTTGAATGCCAATTCAATCACAACCTTTTATAAGATTTATATTTGATGGGACTAAATCCTATTTTGTGATAACCTCGGATTGTTATTGAGTTTAACTTATATATTGGCAAGTAAAAAAACTTCACCCCGTAAATATAATTTGACCTGTTATAGTAGGTTACTTATTATTAATAGAGTTATCAAAACGGGCCAGCCCATCCCATCCCAGCCCAACCCTCATGGGCTTTTAAATTTGGTGGGCTAGGACGGGACGGGCCGCCATATGAATGGCCTTATAATGGTCAGCCCAACCCAGCCCTAAATGGGCCTCAATTTTTTCAAAAAAAAAAGAATTTCTTTAAATACTTAAATATTTTTTCGTGACATAGTCGATTAACCATGTAAACAACTTCTGTTTGCATACAAAAAGCTTGATATTTGACGAGGAATCTCGTAATTGAAATGCAAATTCTGTATATCTTTAGCTCTTCTTTTTTAAAGTTACATGAATATTTTCTTAATACTTTTCTTTCATTTTCCTCAGATTCAGTGATTGCTTCAATAAGTTTATGTGCTGAGGTTTTTTAATTTTGGATTAATATCATTTGTTGATTTTATTACTATAGTCCATAAAAATTTTAAAGTTCCTGAAATTTGCTTGTGATCAATTTTATTTGTGTGTATTTAAAATTGATCTTTTTCTATACTGAAGAGCAGTTTAAGTATTAATAATATATTAAAGTAATCCAAATTGATCATTGGCCACTTAAAGAAATATTTTCTTTTGAAAAAAGATTATTATTGGCCACCTTTTTGAGTTCGTGATTAATTAAGCAAAAGAAGAACTAATTTTGCCATATTACATGCATGTCAAAATCTAAATTCTAGTTGATATAAAAGGGTGAATTACATGCACTTATCTTTTACATGATCTAATTGAATAAAGATTTTTTATATTGTCAATGGATAGAACTTCAAGTAAATAAATTTTGTGTTCAAATTAGGATTACTCGTTAATTATTCTTCATCATGAATCATGATTGGTAAATTGTAAACAGTCCAACAATGAATGAAACCAACACCTTAAATGGAGACGTGGTTGACAATTAAATGGCTTTTATAAGTTGAAAACCAAGAATTCTAAAATTTACTAAAAACAATAAAATAAGTACTTATTGAAATTAAATGAAAGTCAAAACACCACCCCCACCATAAATTAACTAATACCAAATATTTATTATTCAGCTCTAATTACGATATTGATTGTTTGGTACCAACTACTAATTGTTTGTCAAATGCTAAATCAAGTTAAATTGCACCAGAGTTATGTAATTCCACCACATAACTACATTAGAGACAAGTCAGAAAATGAGAAGTTTATGATTTTGGTCTAAGAATGAAGGTGTAGACTATCTCCCTCCAAATTGATTGGATATTTGTAATTTTCATTTTAAGATTATATTTTGTTAGTCAATTTCAACTAACATTTGAGATAATTTGAAATGTTTTCATAAGTTATCCAAGTTAAGAACCAAATAAGGAATTTTCCAAATACAGTAGGCCAAAAAAGTAAAGGAGAACCCGAAAGGGAGCACGTGCAATGCACGTGCATCTTTACTTCATCATCAAAAGCTTAACTTTTGGAACTGACCAATTGGTGGTTTAACTATTGACATCTTAATATGGAATAGAGTTGCTATTTTCAAATTAGTATGGAACTTGCACAAGAAAAAAGACAAGTTGTGGGTGCATGTATACAACGGAAAGAGGAGTCTAATATTAACAGCAACATTGTAAGCTACTAGGATTACTTGTGGACGCGTGAGTTCTTGACTGGCCAACACTTTGCTACATACAACATAGTTGGGCTAACGATTACTCTATAATCTTTTAGTCAGGGTGGCACATTCTCATCACAAAGGACAACATATGGGAGGTTCTATTTTATCTACGCTACTTCATTACAATGTATAATATCATCGTCGATCTCCCAATTTCCTTGGATTATTAACCCAAGATACTTGAAGATTTCTCTCTTGGGAATGACTTGTGTATCAATCCTTACTTCCCCCTATGCCTCATGTGATGCATTGTTGAACTTGTACTCTATGTATTCTGTTTTAGTCCTGCTCAACTTGAAACTTTTAGGCTCTAAGGTCTATTAAAAAACTTTCAATCTATGGTTAACTCCAACATGTGTCTTGTCAATCAATACTATGCCATCATCAAATAGCATACACCATGGTATCTCTCCTTGAATATGTCGTATCAATCCATCCATCCATCACCAAGGCAAATAAAAAGAGGCTAAGAGTTGATCCCTGGTGCAACCCCATCTCGACTAGGAAGTGTTCCGGGTCCCCTTCAACTATTCTCACTTAGGTCTTGGCTCCATCATACATGTCCTTAATCGCAAATGTATGTCACAGATATACCTCTAGACTCTAAGCATCTCTATAAGATCTCCCTAGCAACTTCGTTGTATGTCTTTTCTAGGTCAATGAATACCATATTTAAGTTTCTTTTCCTATCCCTATACTGCTCCAACAATCTCCTTAAAAGATGAATAGCTTCCCTAGTTGATCCCCCGTCATGAATTCAAATTGCTCTCGGAAATAGACACATCCCTCGTCATCCTCATCTCGATCATTCTCTCCTAAACTTTCATAGTATAGCTTAGCAGTTTGATGCTTCTATAGTAGTTGGAGTGATAATCAGACAAGTAACTCAAGATGTCTTAAGCAAAGATACAATGAAGACCAAATTAACAAAGAGATTAGAGAAGCTGAAGTTCTATCCTTAGAACAGCAGCTTAGATAACACAGCTATAGTGCTTTGGTTTGAGCTACTGATAGATAGTTTTGGTGCTTACTAAAGTTGGGATCTTTGTCCAATCTTCGGTTCGTTTTGTTTGTTCTATACATTCTCGGATCTCTTGCAGAAATGTAAGGTAAGGCTACCCACAATAGATCATATGGTCCGGCTCTTTCCCGGGCCCCGCGCATAGCAAGAGCTTAGTGCACCGAACTACCCTATACAGTCTCGGATCACCCACAATAAACTAAAACTTCAACGTTATACTTGGGCAGTCCGGGGAAGAGTCACACCCCAAGGGGTGTGATGTAAACAACCTACCCTAATGCAAGTATTAGCGGATGCTTCTACAATCGAACCCGTAACCTGTAGGTCAACACAAACACAACTTTATCATTCTTGCAAGACTTCCCTTCTTCAACGTTACACTTGTGCAATAAATAAAGAGGGCACCAGAATTGAAAGAAGGCAATGAAATGAAAAGATATACAACATCTTTTACAATGAGGATTCTATCACAATTCAGAAGAATGAGAGAATCAATGCTCAAATAACTATGTTGAAAAAGGGTGTATAACAGTATAAATCAATGTATCTGTGGCCAATGTAACAGCTTCATACAACAAAATCATTGTTCCTTTTTTTTTTCAGTGGCTAGCTTTTGGCTTATTGCATTTAGTGGAAACAGCAAAATACAAAAACAAATGACCAAATAAAAGAATTGGCTAACACGTATTCAATTTAATGATCGCTAGGCAAGACGTAGATGTTCTCCTGCGTTTCGTACCCCAACAGATGTCCAGTGTAGTCACAATTTTCTTCTTGCTACCCAAATAGCCTTGACAATTCGAAGCTCCACAATTGCACTTCACTTCTGGTCCAAACTGCACAAATCTGTGTACAAGAACAAATCAGATCTTTATTCGGATTGAAAACCATAATGTATGCTGCAGATTGAGCTAATTAGCCAAATGCACATGTTGTGAAGTTCAATTCTTAAATTAATATATACTACTTGAAAACATGACGTCTTCCGGAAACAACCTCTCTACATTCACAAGATAGTAAGGACTGCATACATACTATCCTCCCCAGACCCCACTTGTGGAAATATACTGGGTACGTTGTTGTTACTTGAAAACATGACATCGTCTGCCTCATGTGCGTTAGGACTACAAGCAAATATTACCACAACTTTGGTGAAATAAAATGATATATCAAACAAAATCACATAAATGGAAGCTTCCCCTATGAAATTTACAAACACTCAACATATCACAGAAAATTACATGGCCAAATAATCTTGGATGAACAGGAGGTTTCTTCATTGTCATTTAGCTCATACAAATCAAATCACATATTTTTTCATGTATAACGCCAAAAGGTTAAACGATTACAGACATATATTACTGAGTATGTTGTTGTTGTCTAAGTTGCTCAGACATGGGTGCGGGTGTCTGACACGGGTGTGGATCTTGAGGACGGATCCTTCGAGATGTAAATTCTAAGATTTGGGGATACGGATCCTAATGCGGATACGGGTGCGGGGATCCGGCTAAAAATAATTCACGAAAATAAAAATATAAAAATATCTCAAAATTATGAGAAATTTTGTGGATTACTTACATATAGCTTGTAAAGTGTGGATTTCTTTTTGTTCTCAAGTTGTAGATAAGTAAAGGATTGATTTCCTAGACAAGGTATGCTATTTTCTTCAAATTTACCCTAGTTTTGGTTCTGATTTCGGGAACCAAATTGTATCTCGTCTCGCATTTTTCCGTCCGTCGTGGTCAAAGTACCCAAATTGTTTGACCAGATCCGGTATGGATCCCATACCCACACCCATACTAGTGTTATGTCGACAACTTAGGTTGTTGTTTGTTATAGAATGAATCTAAACACTTATTATAGGATGAATCTAGACACTTATTATAGAATGAATGTAGACTCTTTCTTAGTAGTGTACATAAATAGCAGATTTGTAGGAATCTCTTTTATTTCTTTCCTTAGTTAGCATCTGATGTACATGTATTTATATTGCTCACCTCTTGAAATGAGAACACAAGTTATTCTTTCTATTTCGTTCACATGGTATCAGAGCGGGTTCTCCGGCTTTACCGGAGTTAGAGAACTTACCGGAACTGTCAGTTAGGGTCAGAATACTTTTGAAAGGTTTGGAATTTGAAGTTTAACCATCTCTCCGGCATCGACTTTACATTTTCGTCCAGCTTATGGTGTTTGTTCAGGAAACCTCGGTTGGGAAAATCTCTGACCTTCCCAGGTTCGGTTCATAGTGTCAAGGTTTTGTCACCTTTTCTCTGTTGTGTTCAAATTTTGTTTCCTTCTGTGATTGCCTGATCCTTAGTAGTGAACCAACTTTGTGTGCAGAACTTTGGCCTTTTTTTTTATAGCTTTGAGATTAATCTGTTGGTTAGTGATTCTTGGTTACTGATTCTTACACTATTGGCCGTACTTTTGGTTGGTTATTGCCCATTAGATTGGCTCTATTGGAGTTCTGTTTCTTTGTTTCATTGGGTGTCTTTCCTTCGTTGTTTCGTTGGATAGTGTTATTCTGGTGGAGAACTTTTGAGCTTTATTGGCTTTTCCGACATTTATATTGATACTTTGGGGATTTTTGGAAAGATGACCATAAATAGTAAGCAAGGAGGAAATAGTGATACAACTTCTAGTCCAACAATCCTAGTTTCGGATGAGTTTCTTGAGTTCCTTCAAAATCATAAATCAATTAAGGAATCTTCTTCAGTTACTGCTTTTGCCGGGCCAGATAAGACATGTCTTATCACCTCTTCAAATAAATGGGTGATTGAATCAGGTGCCACAAATCACATGACAGGTAATCCAAATATTTTTTCTAGCTTTCGATCACACAAAGCACCCTCTTCAGTTACTGTAGCTGATGGAACAACATGTAGCAGTGTTGGATCTAGGACTGTTAAACCGACTTCCTCTATTACCCTGTCATCTGTATTAAGTCTACCAAACTTGGCCTTTAATTTGATTTCTGTTAGTAAAATCACCAGAGACCTTAATTGCTGTGTAGCGTTCTTTCCCAATCATTGTTTGTTTCTTGATCTTACGACGAAGCAAATTATTGGTAAAGGGTATTTATCTGGTGATCTCTATATCCTTGATGAATGGGAGCCACAATCTATTGCATGATCTAGTATCGTGTCTCCTTTTGAAGCACATTGTCGATTGGGGCATCCCTCTTTAACTTTGTTGAAGAAGTTCTGTCCTCAGTTTCAGAATATTTCTTCATTGGATTGTGAATCATGTTGATTTGCAAAACATCATCGCATCTCGTTAGGTCCAAGGGTTAACAAGCGAGCTGAGTCATCTTTTGAGTTAGTTCATTCTGATGTTTGGGGACCATGTCCTATTGTTTCTAAAACTGGACACAAGTATTTTGTCACTTTTGTAGATGATTTTTCCCGAATGACTTGGATTTACTTTATGAAGAGTCTCTCTGAAGTGTTTACTCACTTTTTTGCCTTTTGTGCTGAAGTCAAAACTCAATTCAATGCTTCGGTGCATATTCTAAGGAGTGATAATGCTAAAGAATACAAGTCAGAGTTATTTCAGTCCTACATGAAACAACATGGAATAATACATCAGTCTTCATGTGTTGATACACCCTCTCAAAACGGAGTTGCTGAAAGGAAGAATAGGTATCTACTTGAGACAGCTCGGGCACTTCTGTTCCAAATGAAAGTTCCTATACAGTTCTGGGCTGATGCGGTCTCCACAGCTTGCTTTTTGATTAATCGCATGCCATCTACTGTGCTTGGAGGTAATATGCCTTACAGTATTCTTTTTCCAAATAAGTCATTATTTCCTGTGGAACCTAAGGTGTTTGGAAGCACATGTTATGTTCGAGATGTTCGACCATCTGTTACCAAGTTGGATCCCAAGGCATTGAAGTGTGTTTTTCTTGGTTATTCCCGCCTTCAGAAGGGGTATCGGTGTTATTCTACTGAACTTGGCAAATATCTGGTGTCAATTGATGTGGTGTTTTCAGAGACTATACCATTCTTCTATGCACCTCCCGTCTCTACTAGTCAGGGGGAGGAAGATGAGTGGCTAGTATATCAGGTTACCCGTACTTTGACAGAACAATCAGATGATGTTCCTTCATCTCCTAGCTCTTCTATCGAGCACCAATCGACTATTGTGCCTTCAACACCTGCTCCAACTGTGTTAGCAAGACCACCAATTGTTCAAGTTTACTCGCGCAGGCGAGAGACAAATGATCTCCTGCACCAATTCCTCCGTCATCTGTTCCTCTTCCGCCTGATCCTCCAGAAGACCTTGACCTTCCCATTGCTTTACGCAAAGGTACACGTACTTGCAAATCCACATATTCTATTGCTAATTTTGTTTCCTACGACCACTTATCCCCCGCATCTAGATCTTTGATTGCGTCTCTAGACTCCATTTCTATACCCAAAACGGTGAAAGAGGCTTTGAATCATCCTGGATGGTCTGAAGCAATGCTTGAGGAAATACATGCCTTAGAGGAAAACCATACTTGGGATTTAGTGAATTTACCTAGTGGAAAGAAAGCAGTGGGATGCAAATGGGTCTTCACGGTCAAAGTTAATCCAGATGGCTCTGTGGCAAGACTTAAGGCCAGACTTGTGGCCAAAGGGTATGCTCAGACTTATGGAGTGGATTATTCAGAGACATTCTCTCCGGTTGCCAAACTTACTTCTGTCCGCTTGTTCATTTCTCTAGCAGCTTCTGAGAATTGGCCTTTGCATCAATTGGATATTAAGAATGCATTTCTTCATGGTGATCTTCATGAAGAGGTGTATACGGAGCAACCACCTGGTTTTGTTGCTCAGGGGGAGTATGGAAAGGTCTGTCATCTAAAGAAGTCCTTATATGGCTTGAAGCAGAGTCCCCGGGCTTGGTTTGGTAAATTTAGTGAGGTAGTTCAAGAATTTGGGCTAAAAAAGAGCAAATGTGATCATTCAGTCTTCTACGGGCAATCAACAGCTGGATCTATTTTCCTTGTCGTATATGTTGATGACATTGTGATTACAGGAAGTGACTATGCAGGAATCTCTTCTCTCAAGTCTTTCTTGCATACTAAGTTTCATACAAAAAAGACTTGGGACAACTGAAATATTTCTTGGGAGTAGAAATAACTAGAAGCAAGAAGGGAATTTTTCTATCTCAGCGAAAGTATATTCTTGACTTACTGGCAGAAACTGGTAAGTTGGCTGCCAAGCCTTGCAGTACTCCAGTGGTTCCTAATTGCATCTTATGAAAGATGATGGCGAGCCATTTAATGATCCGAATAGATACAGGAGGTTAGTTGGGAGATTAAACTATCTCACTGTGACTCGTCCAGATATTGCTTTTGCAGTAAGTATGCTTAGCCAATTCATGTCCGCGCCCACAATCAAACATTGGGAGGCTTTGGAGCAGATCCTACGTTACCTAAAAGGAGCTCTTGGACTTGGCATATTATATAGCAACCACGGGATTCCCGCATTGATTGTTTTGCAGATGCAGATTGGGCTGGATCCAAGATTGACAGAAGATCTACTACTGGTTACTGTGTATTTGTTTGTTGGTGGAAACTTGATATCATGGAGAAGTAAGAAACAGAATGTTGTATCTCGGTCCAGTGCAGAATCAGAGTATAGAGCTATGGCACAATCAACATGTGAGATAATGTGGATACACCATCTTTTAACTGAAATAGGGTTGAAGCATCCTACTCCATCAAAGCTCTGGTGTGACAATCAAGTTGCGCTCCATATTGCCTCAAATCCAGTGTATCATGAAAGAACCAAGCATGTTGAAGTTGACTGTCACTTTATTCGTGAGAAAATTCAAGAGAACTTGATTTCCACTGCCTACGTGAAGACAGGAGAGCAACTAGCTGATTTGTTCACTAAAGCATTGAATGGTACTCGAATTGGTTACCTTTGTAACAAGCTGGGCATGATGAACATATATGCTCCAGCTTGAGGGGGAGTGTTATAGAATGAATCTAGACACTTATTATAGGATAATCTAGACACTTATAATAGGATGAATCTAGACACTTATTATAGAATGAATGTAGACTCTTTCTTAGTAGTGTACATAAATAGCAGATTTGTAGGAATCTCTTTTATTTCTTTCCTTAGTTAGCATCTGATGTACATGTATTTATATTGCTCACCTCTTGGAATGAGAACACAAGTTATTCTTTCTATTTCGTTCACATTGTTGTATTACTGACATAACTTGGAAGTTTCGCCAAAACTTAGATAGACAAGAAGAGTACAAGAACCTAAATATAGCTTTACTGCAAGCAAAAAGAAGCATACCTGTAATCATAGGTCAGAGGTTCTCCTACTTCAATGGATTGAGCAGCAAAGACACCAACTCGAGTCTCACCTTCAACCTGCCTTTAATAGGCAATAAAAATTAACCATTATAATGTTGAATTGTTGATCAAGGCACACAATGAGCCTAAAGGAAGAATCAAATATGTCGGACTGTAACACTTGCAACCGAAGAAATGATAAATACGTGACTATCAAAAGAAGAAGAAAATTATATATATGTGGGAACTACTATACAGAAAAAATAAAAGCCACGCCATTCTATTTGTATGCCTATTCATTAGTTAGTTCCTAAACAAGATTGGACGTTAGATACAGCGAGAAGACATGATAGAAAATGAAACACAAACAGTTGAGGGAATCTCAAAAAATAAGTTTATCAGCGATCTCCACTAACCAACAAAGCTCAGATGCCTGTTGAAGGAAGCCATCACATCATCTGAAAAATGCCATACTTCAGCATTCGATGTGTCGTAAGAACCGAGATTGGCAACATGCACATAAATTGCATGACTGTTATTCCTGGGATTTCGGCTGGTCTAGTATGAACTTCTCCTCTAGTTGGAAGTGTAAAATGAATAACTTCGATATCCTCTAGCATTCAGTTATAAAGGAATACATCGTAAAACTGGACAACAATTAGAAGAGCCTATATTACTTTGAGAGCATGACATCGCAAATGCCATCCATGTACCTATTCTTTAACGTGGTTTAAGGGCTAAGTTCATCTAACTTCAAAAAAAAAGTGAAAATCTGGAATGTTAGTATTTGATTATATCCTTTGCAAAATTCACGTTGATGTTTCGTTTCAAAATTCACAGCTTTAGTCTGATCCAGGAAGATGACACTGGAGTATGTTAACTCATGTCAAAGATCACTAGCATCAGATCTCAAAGAATAATCAAAACAAATGAAAAAAGGATAAGCTATTAGAAGAAGTTACAACAACAACTCAGTGGAATTCCACAAGTGGAGTCTGAAAAATATTAGAAGAAGTTAACTAACCATTTTTCCAGTTTGCAATTAGGATCGCAGCTATGGTTGAGAAAGCGGGACAAGTTTCCCTTGAATGTTGCATCAATTGTGAAATCTTTCCGTAGTTCACACATGTAGAAATTTTTCACTCCCTTATATTTCATATCCCACAGCCTTTTCTCGCACAAGGCATCATCAATAACTGAAACAAAAAAAAATAGACTTACCAATTTAGAAGCATAACATGATTGCTAAAAACAAAAACAAAATGTTTCAACATTTAATGAAATACATAATGAATGCACATAAATGGGTCACAAGAAAATTTAGATGCAAAAGAGTTTGACATTTCTGTATTCGAATTAACTAGCAGAAGTCCTCTGCTTTACATTGTACATTTCAGGTAGATGAGCCCGCTGAGCTGTACAAGGAATCAGGGATGACACAATAGTAAGAAAACAAGTGGATTTTAAAATGTCAAATAGACCCTTGGGATTCAAGAAAAGGATTTACATTTAATACCTTTAATATGGTATATTCTATTTATTTTATTTATAAAGGTAAATCTAATTACAATACTTGAGAATTCCCGGCATACGAGATGCATAAAAAGAAGTAGGGAATCCTAAATCACTATGATTCTATTCGAAGAGCATCTAGACATCTATGTTTAATGCATAAAAATATGTGGTATAGGCTCTTAATATTTGGAGTAAACTCAAACATTGGCAGGGGGAGGTGGGGCACTGGTTTATAGTAGTTTAAGAGACTTCTGTTCCAAAATTTGGTTTGTCAAATGCTATGGAGTATGAGTTTCGATTAGTGAGTGTGAGCAATCCAAAATTGTATAACCTCTTTTCAAACATAAGACTGAGATGCTGAAAAGCATCTAAGAATCCCAATGCTTTAGTCAAAAGTGTAACAGGTAATAATTTCAGTTATCAGCTATCCCTGAAGATCAGATCCTATAAAACATTTCAAACAAAAGTAGGTTTCCGAAAAAAGAAAATGCAGGAGGGTTTTGACATCACCTACGGTTGTTAGGATCAGACGAACCATTTCATCTTAAATTTATATTTTAATACTCATTATTGTATACATAACATTTTATGTTCTCAATAGGTGTGACAAGATATAATCAGACAAGGAGAGATGAAGAGGCAATTTTGATGAATTGTGCAACTCGAACCGCGAGAATAACTTTATAAATCTCCATACATTTGTGTATGATAGATATTTTAGCTGCACTCGTAGAATCAGGCTGACAGAAGTAAAGAATGCCATGAAAAATATGAGGATTAGGAAAGGCTGTGGTGCATATGGTATCCCCATAGAGGTCTGGAAGTGTTTTGGGAAAGCTGGAGTACGATGGCTTACCAAAATATTTAACGTTTCACTGAAAAGTGGTAGGATGTCTGGCGAGTGGAGAAAGAGTACTCCGATTCCTATATATAAAAACAAAGAAGATATTCAAAGTTGTACAAACTATCGTGGCATTTATGAGACATATGATGAAACTTCGGGAAGAGTCATAGAGCGTAAATTTAGAGATATTACACGAGTAACAGAGAACCAGTTTGAATTTATGCATGATGGATCCACAACAGAATCTATATTTTTTGCTGAGAAGATCGATGAAATTATTCGCGAGAGAAGAAAGAACTATATATGGTGTTTACTGACTTAGAGAAAGTATAAGACAGAGTACCAAGAATGGTCATTTGGTGGGTGCTGGAGAAGAAAGGAAATCATATTATATATATAGTACCATAAAGGATATGTGTAAAGGAATTGTCACTGTTGTGAGAATAGTAGTAGAGTTTTCCATGATTGTAAGTTTACGCACTGCAAGTTTTGTCAGCAAAAGAAAAGTGAAGTTGAGGTGAGATTAGACAGGATTGCACTACGTAAATACAAACAATGCAGATATCTAGACTCGATGCTCCAGGAGAATGGTATGATAGATGAAGATATTGCACATAGAATCAAAATAGGATGGTTGAAATGGAGAAGTGTTATATGACAGAAGGATACCTACCCAAGTGAAAGGCATGCCCTACTAAGAAGTTATAAGACCAGCAATGTTATATGGGAGTGAATATTGCGCCGCTATAATTCACATATCCACAAGAAAAAATGTCTTAGGGATGTGGGCAGCGGGTACTAAAATGGATGTGGTCATATAAATTAGGACAAGATTTAAAAACCATATTTGACAGGAGCAACTAGCCCACGTTGAGGATAAAGGGGTCGCATGAGATAGTTTGGGCATATCCTGCGTTGACTTCCAAATGCACCGATCCATAGGTGTAAAACCATATTGAGTAGCGCTAAAAGAGAACAAGGTAGACCTAAAATCATATGGAAGGAAATTGTATCAAAGGATCTACTTTCTCTTGGAATCCATACAGACCTAGCGAAAAATTAGGTACAATGCAATATCAATTAGTTGGGACTATGTTTTGGTCATCTTTTTTACGTGTACTTTAGGTTCAATGTTTTTTTAGTCTTTTCGCCCCGTCATAGATTTATATGTCAGATTTTTGCGTGTATAATTGTAAAATATACAAATATATTACCTTTTCAGAAAACATGTAGAGCAGCTTTAGTACTTTATTTTATGTTTATTTTAATCCAAGATGAGCTTAAACGAAGTGACATGATGAGTGAGGTTTCATATAGTCGACCCAAACTTGTTTTAGATTGAGGCATAGTTGTTGTAGAGCATAACATTGGGTAGGAATGGTTGAAAGATGTTATAATCACAACATTCAGTTACGTAAATAGTGACATGTGAATCCATGAAATGTACTAAGAAAAGTATCTAAGAGTTGACAACTTCACTTGTAAAATAATCACCTTCACCGATGTACTCAATTATGAAGTCACCTTTCTTTATGGATTCAGCTGCTACTACCCCCCAACCACAAAGTTCTGTCTGTAACATAGAAAAGAATCAGCCACAATAATGCATGAAGAGATTCTGCCGCTTTTAATAAACATGATAATCAAAACCACAAGCTGGGTTTTAAATAAACTTGAGTATCAAAACACGAGTCACCTTGACAACTTTTATCCTTTTCTCTCTCCGAAAAGGTCTGTTTGAGCACATATCAGAGCAACGGCACGCCTTCGAACAACTTATGCATTGAACCCTATTAAGTCACAATTTAACTGTCAAGAAAGCTCCTTATATATATATGTGTGTGTGTGTGTGTGTGTGTGTGTGATCTTCAAATGGAACACTAATATACTTCATTCAGATTGGCAAACGTTTTAGACAAACCAACTTTGCAGCTACTGGAACCCTATTCCCACTAAAAGTATCCAACATGCTGGACAAGGAAAGACTGTACATAACGAACAGACCACAATGTAGAAAATGCAGCAGTAAACTGAAGAACTACTCCCTTCAATTGTTGTATAAATTAGCTTGACTTGCCTATTAACTTTGCAACATGCAAAAGATATTACGCCCAGAATGCAAAAATGACAATATCCAGAACATAAGATTCAGAAAATTCTTTTCAACCTTTTTTCGGGGGTTTAATATTTTATCATTAGAACCTTCCCGATACAGGACCTTATCCTGCAACTGAGACACTTATGCACAAACAATACTTTCTCTAAGTTGCATCAGAACATAAATCTTCAGACTCCCTAGGATTCACATCAGGAATCATAGCACCAATACTTGCATTTTGACATAGAATAAGAGAAACATCCAGTCTGGCGAGAACAGATTAGAAAACCATGCAACGGTTGGCACTACCTGCAAACACAATTGTCCGAACATTCTGTAGATCTGCAGTTTGTGCACCCAATATCAGCATTAACGCCATCACGTTTTTTCTTAATGAGGTAGACATCTAATTCAGTTAAGGTTTGGCTGCATAGTATTACTTTTCCTGTTGACAAACTAACTTGGTGAATAGTACTACTATTTCTTAATGAGGTAGACATCATTCAAAGGATACTTCTCTTGATATGCACGTATGGTGGTGGTTCAAATCTGTTTTCAATCATGTCTTTCCAATTTATGTCAATCTTGAACTCCTCCTCCACGTATGGTAAAGGCAAATGATTGAATATCTCCTGTAATTTAAGGTTAAATAAGTAAATCTGATAAGGACTCCAAACTGAAGAAAGAAAACGCTATTCAGAATCTTCTCGAAACAACTAAGTCCCAGGGTTCTTAAAACCGTGAGATCTTTAACATTTATGAGAAATAAATAAGAAAGTGACAATCTATCCATCAATATTTTGAGAACTCTAGATTCTCTGAGTATCTAAAAGAACTAACTGAACTAATGCCTCCAAAAGTTTTGCTTCAAACATTGAATGATATAGCTATATTGAGAAAGTCAAATAGATGGTAGTGAACTAATGGGAAAGAGGAAATAGTATGATTTTATTACCAATTATATAACAAAAAAGAAAGGGGTGGACTGGAGTTAGATGGAGGTGCTGTAAAAAAGTGCATTGCGTAGGGGACAAGGTACAAAGACCCTATGTTGCTCGGACTCTCCAAAAATGTTGCCGCACCCGTGTCTGATCCTCCAAAAATGCACTACTTTTGGAGGATTCGACACGCACCCATCAGCATTTTTGAAGAGTCCGACAACATGGCAAAGACCATATGGATTCACTCTTTGACATTCTTTGATTCACTACTAAGAGAGTATGAGTTATGATGTGATGGATTGCCTAAAGTATTTCTACCATGTGGGCTCCATCAAGGAGGAGTTATAACTCTTCATTTATTGTGCTTACCCTAAAGAAGAGTGGTGCTGAAGGACATAGGACTTAGGCCTACTGGTTTGGCAGATAATTTAATAATGCATGTGCTCACAAAGAGTAAAATAGGTAATGGATAAGCTTACCTTCACATTTCATAATTTATTTGTGGATAAAAGCAAATTCTTGATGCAGTTCTAATAGCAAATGGTGTTGCTTGCTTAAAGAGTATGAAGGACTGGTCCAATCACATGTATAGACCCTTGTACTTTTGCTGTTCAATATTTCATTAGATGTTGCAGTAGAAAATGGATGAAGTAGTGCCGAGTCAGGGGCTATAGAAGATTGTTATCAGGAAAAAAAGAAAAAAAACCAACTCGGAGACCAGCATTGTGTATATGAGTGTGTAATTTTTTTTTTTCCTTTGACTTATTTGGTATGAAATAGATAGAGAAGTGTTCCAGAATAGTAGGACCGATTTCCTGGACCTGCTAGAGGGCAGACAGTAGATGTTGTCTTTATGCTCTGATCTGCATTCCCTTTGTTATTGTACTACTTGTACCATCTTGGTACCTTCTATCAATAAAACTTTTACTATTTCCAAAAAAGAATAGTAGACAGATCTAAGAAGTATAAAACCTTTTTTTTTTGTTTGATATATATTTTTAGTATAAACTAACTTTCCTGAGCCGAGGGACTATTGGAAACAGTCTCTCTATCCTCACAAGAAAGGGGTAAGGTCTGGGTACACACTACCCTCCCCAGGCCCCACGGTGTGGGATAATACTGGGTATGTTGTTGTTGTTGTTGCTTTAGTATAAACTATAAAGGGAGCACCTTGTTGTATAGATAATTGAGTTAACTTGGTAAGCGAGTGGGGTTGAGCCACATTTTCATGGTTATATATTTTTGATGCTGTCTTACTATGCTATTAGTTCAGGGCTTTTTGATCAATGAATGAAAGGCTTTACATCTAATAATCACAAGCAAAAAACATGGTTTAATGAATGTCTAACCTCAAAATTACTCAATGGGGCTTCATGCTGCTTATCAAACAAGATACATCAGTCCTGTCAAGTCATCCAGCCTAATCAATCAAAAATAAAGATCCAGCAGTAGAAACTACTATATATTGAATTATTTTACTTTCCGTTCATAGCTTTCTCAAATACTAAAAGCATCACAGAGATAACATCACAATAACTTAACTAGAAAAGAACGTGGAATTCTCAATCATCTATATTTCGTTATTGCTCAATGGGGAATAATGGATCACAAGAATAATGCAAAAACATAGCAAACTCTGTCAAATATTGCAGTCTCAAAAAGGAAAAAGTAACATTCACAGAAAGAACATTTAAGAGAGTGGTTCCTCAAATGTTTATTCTGCATTACGAATTACGATCACTCATTATTGTTTTCCAGAAGATGTTCTTATCCAAAAGAAATAAAATTGTGCTGATGAACAAAAGAAGAGATTGACCTTCTCCAAATGCCAATCGGCAGAATGCTTCCAACAAATTACTCGCCCTGGCTGATCATTCAAATGAACCACGTGCTCTGGAAATGCTGCACACTTATCGTGTGATGCTAGTGGACATCTGATGCACCGCCAGAGATGTATCTTTTTATTACAAACATAACATACCTATTCAAGAAAACATCATATACACACTAGTTATACTGGTCCTCTCAGGACAAGGGCTTGGTATTTAACTATTCTATATTATAGATGGGAAAATGTACAAGAGAAATGATATTAATCTTTTACTCTACCAGATAGATCATAACTCCCCCCCCCCCCCCCATCAATTTTAAGATTAGAGCTTCAGTTCTACTGCACAAATCGAAGCAGCAGATACAAGTGGTATACTACATTGGTGAAGGTAAGATCCTAGCATGTTATTAAGGTGAGGCAGGAAATCGCAAAGGTTTAAGAAAGAAAATGTGAAAAGCTAAAACTGTTGTACAAATCAAAGACTGAGAGTACATCGTACTAATCAAATCTCGAATCAAACATATTAAGTAAGAAATGTGTTTTATGATCATTCAGCCAAGATGTATACAAAATCCAACTCACATGCTGAGGGCACTTAAATGTTTTGGGAGAAGATAACCCAAGTCTTTCTCTCGCACATTTTAAGTGGAAAACTCCCATACAATCTCGAACAGAGCATCCTACCTCCTCACCAGGAAAAATCAATCTTTGGCAAACAGAGCACTCAACCTGACAAAACATTACGAACCATTGAAACAATTGATCAAATATAACATCTAAACAAATGTATGCACTCCTAAAACGTTTAACAGAAAAGGGTAAAAGGCTGCTCTTCTGTGTGAGCTAATTACTTCTCAATCCCACTCATTCAATAGTATGCTACCATACTAAATGCAATAATATCATGCATTAAAGAGCACAAGATTAATTATTTTGCAATTCTCGATCGCCAATGGGATAAAGATTCTCAAATTCCCTTTGTTACTTTGATGGAGACAAGGTGTAGTCGAGCCATGTTGAGATAAGGTCATGATGTTTGACTCTAGCATTATGAAATGCTAGAAACCAAAAATAGCATAGAGTTCTCTTGGTGCTTTAAGCGGAAAAATAATAAAGTGTGGGTTTCAATAAAAAAATGCACAAATGAAGAATAAATCAAAGTATACATACATTTATAATTCAAGAATAATTACTAAAACTGGGTTTTGGGCTTAACTCAACCCCAAAAACTAGCCCATGAGTTGAGGATTGTTCAACACCATGTAAGGAGATAAACAATTTATTCTCCCACATCCCCAGGTTTTATCATCCGGAGCATGGACAACATAACATGGAGGCCAACAATGGGTAACTAAGAATTAGAATAGGTTTGGCTATGATACCATGTTAAGAAAATAGACCTTACACCTAACTTAACTCCAGAAGCTAGTACATGAGGCAAGGATTACTCAAAACCATGTAAGGGGAAAACAACTCATTTCATCAACAAAGTGGGATACTTAACTACAAACACACACCACAATTATATGGACAAAGGAATTGCAACAAACCATGATTAAGTGAAATCATTACATATTACTGTTGCCCCTTCAAGATAGAGCTTACGAGTAACGACATTGCACACCTTATTGCCCTGGTCCTAAAGTGAACCTCTCTCTATGCGACGTGAAACACTCTACCTATTTCAAACCTAACTTCAAGGAATAAGCATGCTTTAGCAATTTATGATTACTACATTTTCTCCTGACATACTTTAAATACATTAACAAGTATCATTAGGAAAAAGATAGAAGAAGAAATTTGCCAATTCCGGAGCATGAATAAGGGGCTTTTTTATGACGTGCCAGCTTGCAGGCACCTCAACTAATACCAAGTAATTCTGCACACCAAGACTTAAGCTGGGAAGAAATCACCTAGTTTTTTTGCTTTTTTACATTTTTATTAGGACAAAATACAAGATAATAAGAAGAATGTATATATCATGGACAATCCCATTTTCAGCTAACATACTTTAAATTCATCAACAATATCATTGAACCTAAGACCTCATAATTCTCGCCTCACTTCATTGACCACTAGGTAACGCTACCAACCTAGACTTAGACACATGATAAGAAATAGCCTAATGTTATTGTTTTTCTACATTTTTTTTAATAAGGAAAAAATACAAGATAACAAGAAATGTATATCTCATGCAATCCCAAATGGTAATAGTAGAAACCACATAACTACATTTTCTACTGACATACTTTAAATTCAATAACAAGAATCATTAGAAGGAGGAAACTATAAATAGAATATTTACCAATTTAGGAGCATGAACAAGGAATGGCAAGAAACAATTGTTTTTATCAACACCAGCATTGACTTTCCTCTGAACCCAATCTTTAACATAATCATCCAAACTCCTTTTCGCCACAGACCCACCACCACACTGCCTCAAAACCCTATTTTCAAGTTTCAATTCATCTTCTTTATGCAAAATAGGGAACCCCATTTGGGTATTTGGGTCAGAAACAATAAGGGCCTGGATTTGGCTATCTGATTCACTTGAAATTTCAATATTTGGGTCCAAAAGATTGCCAAAATCAGGCATTTTTAAAACCATAAAGATTGATAATTAAGAGGGTTTCGGTGTGTAGTTTTTGGAGAGAATTGTTTGCATCAGTTGTATGTGTCACTGTGTGACTGTGTGTGTGGGAGAGAGAAGAGGGAAAGGATTTGGGTGGAAATTTCAGTGGGCGGGAAAAGCTAAATGTTTTTATATAAGATTTGGTGAGGAGTAAAAGTGTTAAATTCAAGATTTTTGTGGGGAATAAAAGAAGTTAATTGAAGGGGAATAATTTAAAGGGAAATTACCAGCTATGTCCATCTACAGGTAGCTCATTACAAAAATTGGTCAATTGATAAAATATTACTAATATTAACCAAATTAGCCAATTAGTTATTTGTAGCAAAAAATATCAAATTTTTGCTTTGTTTTGAGTGGGTGTTATTAGAATAGATTTGGCACAACTTAAGGAGCTTGAATCTCAGTTTTGGGATGATTTGGTGAAGTTTTGAGGTGGTTTGAATTGAAAATTTGAAGTAAAAGCTGAACATTAAAAAAAATGATATGTGTATCACACTGTGTATCATTTGTGTATCACATATGTATCATATTTGTATCAATTGTGTATCACATGTATATCCATGTATACCTGTGTGTGAGATACATGCGTGATACATGTTTGATACATGTGTCGCAGAAGACTTTTTTGAACTCGATTTAATTATGAATTTTGATACAAGACCACTCCAAATCACCTCCAATCTTCCTCAAATTTTGTATATTGACTTATCTATATATTTTCAATGAATTTCAACTATACCCATTGAAAAAGTTCCTTTTTTGTTTAGATTTTTGGAATATTTGTATAGATTTTTGTATTTCATTACCTTATTTGCTACCCCGTCCATGAAATTTCTTTTCCGTCTTGTATCTAATGTTGCTAATCACACTTAAAAATATGGAAGGTGATTTTTGCATGTGATTCTTTGAGAGAAAGAACCCTATTATTTGGTTTTTCAATTTTTGTTGGCTAGTTTTGGTAAGTCTATAACTAATGGCTAGAGGTTAGTAAGTTGAGATTTATTTGGAACATTTGTGTAAGTTTCCCTAATTTAAAAGATATAATTTGTGGAGTAATTGTTTGGGTATACAAGTTATTGACTTCTAGTGATTACAAAAATTTCTTAGTTGAGTTTTTCAAATTACGTACACCTTCGTGACTCAAAAATTGTGCGCGTCTCGATTAATTCATTTGACTGTTTATCTCGTATTTGGTTGTTATAATGATACCCAGAAGCGGACCAGATTTTTAGCAGAATAGGTGCACTACTAAAAAGGGGGTGAATTCTACATGTTCAACCTTTAGTTCTTACTATTGCGCACCCGTTACACTTTTGAATTATAAGTTCAAAATTAAAATCTTTTAAAAAAAAATATTTTTCTTGCATCTATATCTATTATCCATGTTGAAAATGTCGGGATCAGACAATCAGTTGAACTCATTGATTATATACTACATCATACACTGTTACTAGTTTTAATATACATATTTTATTTAATCATATAAGATTTTACGGCGACAAAAGAAGAATAGGAATTTTAATATGTGAAAATTTTGAAAGAATAAATCAAACAAAAAAAAGAAATAAAAAAAAAGTACTTAATTAAATCAGGAGAAAGAAAGGTTGAATTTTTTAACAATTAAATTGGAATTTAATCATAAAAATATCCAAGAAAGAAAAGATAGAACTTATATGAAATATGACGTTGCTCCAGCTGACTTAGGATATAGATAGGAAGGTGTAGAAGTTGAGAATAAAGATATAGGGTTAGGTAGCCGAGTGTTGTCCTTGTTTGTCATAATAGCTTTGTTACATTTCTTAGTGTCCTTCGGGTACTTTTTATCCCTAGATTGTTGATATTACTTATTGATGCCTTGTTTCGATTTTCTGTTTGCATTACTTAATGTTAGTTTCTATTTTCACTTTGGTTGTCAGATTGGTTTGCTTGTTATTTGTCCCGTCCCTTTTTCTTCCCTAAGCCGAGGGTCTTCCGGAAATTGCCTCTTTACCTTTTTAAGGGTAAGGGTAAGGTATGCGTACACTCTACCCTCCCCATATCCACTTATGAGATTACACTGGGTTTGTTGTTGTTGTTTAAATCCTAAAACTAAAAATAATTAAGTACTATATAGTAAACTGTTTTATTGTCTCCCTTTCCCTCATAAATGACCAATTTCAATTATCTGCAACACAAACAAAAATCTAGTGCATAAATTATAGAATGTATTTTATAATTGTGAATGCATAGAATAAAATATTGTTAATTACCATCAAAATGGATTGGATTAATGGTTAGATTACATTTAATATTCTTCAATTTATTAATGTGTATTCTGGTTAAACAAACTGCCACATCACCGGGCCAATTATATATATAATACTTTTATCGACTATTTTTTATTTAAGCAACTGAGTGGCCTGCTATTTAGATTAATCTTTTTAAATGTTAAATTAAGTAGCTTTGCAACCCTTCTTTTTCAAGACATAATATTAGCAAATTGCGCCAAAGGTAGCAGTGTTTTAAACGCAAACGTGAGACGAGGCATTTTACTTAATACATGGTAAGATGTAAGCCCGAGATATGGGGAGTAAGCCAATCTTTAAGTATTTTTTTAATTTATAAATCTATAAGATAGTAAAATAACACAAAACTATAAAAAAAAATACATTAAATGTTCAAGAAAATTTAAAAGGATAAAAAAGAAACTCATAGAAAATAAAATATTTAGCATGTTTTTACAAGTATAAATAATACAATAATGTTAAATTTAATATGAGCTAGTAGATACAAATCAACTACAATGTATTAATTTTCAAACAACTATTTTTTTTTTTAATTCCTTTAAAATTGTTATCAACAACAACAACAACAAACCTAGTAGTTTCCCGCAATGGGGTCTGGGGAGGGTAAGATGTACGCAACCTTAGCCCTACCCCGGAAGGGCAGAGAGGCTGTTTCCGATATACCCTCGACTAGAGAACAACTGAAAATAAAAAGGTAATTGCAACAAGTAGGAATAACAGCAAGATAAAATAAGATCGAATCAAAAAATGCAGTGGAACTCGATGGTAATAGCAATCTATGAATAAAAAGATATCATACTAATACTAATGCTAGCGAACTGAGTAAGACAAAGAGAAAATGCTCGACTACCTACAAACCTTCTACTTTAATCTTTGACCTCCACACCCTCCTGTCTAGGGCCATGTCCTCAGTCAGCTCCAGCTGCGCCATGTCCCGCCTAATAATCTCTCTCCAAGACTTCTTAGGCCTACCTTTACCCCTCCTGCTATCCACCGAGGCTAACCTCTCGCACCTTCTAACTGGGGCTTCTATACTTCTCCTCTTAACATGCCCGAACCATTTCAACCTCGCCTGCCGCATCTTATCCTCCACAGGAGCCACTCCCACCTTTTCCCGAATAACTTCATTCCTAATCTTATCCAACTGGGTATGCCCACACATCTACCTTAACATCCTCATCTCAGCTACTTTTAGCTTCTGGGTATGAGAGTTTTGACCGGTCAACACTATGCTCCATACAACATAATCGGTCTAACTACAACCTTGTAGAACTTACCTTTAAGTCTCAGCGGCACATTCTTATCACACAAGTCATCGGAAGCGAGCCTCCACTTCATCCATCCTGCTCCAATACGATGCGTGGCATCTTCATCAATCTCTCCGTTACCTTGTATTATAGATCCAAGATACTTGAAACTACCTTTTTTGGGGATGACTTGCGTATCAAGCCTCACCTCCATATCCTCTTCCTGGATATCGTTATTGAACTTGCACACCAAGTATTCCGTCTTGGTCCTGCTCAACTTGAAACCCGTAGACTCTAGGGTCTGCCTCCAAACCTTCAGCCTCTCGTTAACACCACCCCGTGTCTCGTCAATTATGACTATGTCATCAACAAATAACATACACCGTGGCACCTCACCTTGAATGTGTCTCATCAATGCGTCCATCGCCAAGGAAAATAGGAATGGACTAAGAGCTGATCCCTGGTGCAACTCCATCATAATCGGAAAGTTTTCCGAGCCTTCTCCCGCTGTCCTAACCCGAGTCTTAGCTTCATCATACATGTCCTCAAACTATATATATTTTATCTCCCTAAAATACACATTCAATAAACTTTACTAGGACTAAAATTAAAACATTAATCCACTATGAATATGAGTACTTTGACTAATTACACGTGCCCCTATATTTAAGGCACTAATAATAATGTCGTATTCTCACTTAAACTGCAATATATTATTCTTACTAACAGCTTATTTTGATGGTTGTTATGTCGTTTCACAATGTATCTTATAACATATTATATCGTATTCTTTTGATGTATATAATGTTTAGACAGTTCGTATTATTTTTCGTTGTTTCATCATGGCATGCACCAACAATATGAAGAATAAACTTGCAATATTATAAAGAAAAAGTAAGGTACGTTAAAATTATTATATAAAAAGATAAGGTAAAGAATACAATAGGATTATTTAATAATATAGAAGGGCAAGATGAGAGGAAAAAAATAAGGGAACGACACAACCATACTAAATTGGTCGTTCCATAAAGTGGCACTTCTCGTCGTTACGTAAATGATGGATTTAACGATTCGATACAATAAAATTTAAGTAATAGTCAAAACAAATATTGTATTTAAAGTAACAATATAGTACAAATACAACATGTAACAACCATTCAAACATGCTGTAAAAGTGCAATTACTTTTAATCAACTTGAACAAGAAAACAACCTCCACCCCCACCCCCACCCCCACCCCAGGTACAATACGTATATATACACTCTCTTTAACCCTAGGGATACCATATAACTTCGTGAATGGTTTATCAAAACTTTTCAAGCTGATTTTGTCCTTTGAATAAACATGGTACCACAAAATCCACCCCCTCATAGAACTACTGGTCACAAATCACATTTTTATACATTTCTCTTAGTCCTAGTCGTTTTCTATTCCCCTATTGTTTTTGGTATTTGGATGATTTCCGTTGGTAATTCTAAGGCATCTTTTCCCAAGTTTTCCATTGAAGCAATTACAGCTTCTAATATTAATATTTCACCATGGCCTGAATCATCCCTTTCTGCTCAAGACTTGACTATCAATTTCGTCCTTGAAAACCGTTATAATGGTGAAATTGAGTACAAAAATATGGAGGCTTCAATTTCATACCAGGGACATATTTTTTGGTTAAATACATTAGGTCTTTATCGTCAACAGAAAGAAGAGTGTACGTCAGTATTAGTGGCTTTTGGTAATTTTTCCGTCAAGATAATGGATGATTATGTCGAGTTTGCCATCACTAAGGAAAATAGAACAAGTGGATTTGAAACTTTTACAGTGGATGTAAAGGGAAATTATAAATCTGGATATATGAAAGTTTCTTGTGGAGAAGTGAAGCTACAATTTTCGTCCCTTATACAAGAGATTGGATTGTTACAAATTTGCTCCACTGCTATGTACCGTTTTAATCCTATTAATTTTCCTTGAAGGAATTTTAAGAGTTTAGCTTTAATTTATGTGCAATTAGTTTACACAAAAATACTTCATCAGCATATTTGAAGTGAAATTTCAACCCTTTTTTTGTTCCAAAATAGAACTTTAACGAATTGCATTAAAGTGTATGAGATCATGGTTCATATTTAATGAAGCAGAAGAAAATCATGAGATCATAGTTCATATTTAATTATATTAAACACAAAGAAAGAGTTATTGAATACTTAAAGCTAATGAGAATAGTAAGTATATAATGAAATACGAAAATTTAGGCCTTATTTGTTTTTTTTTTTAAGATTAATACGTCTGAATCTAAGTACACATCTGAATATCAAGATGTGTATTAAGATTAAGATATCTGAATCCGAATACAGATCTGAATATATTAAGATGTATATTAATATCTGAATAGAAATAATTAAGACTGTTTGATTTTTTAACATTTGAATGGATAAAATTTATCTTTATTTGAAAATTAATAAACATAAAATTCAAATGAAATACTAACTAATCTAATATTCTATCAATAAAATATATAACTTTTTAAAATATGACAGTTGTTGGTGATGATGACTAACGGGTGAATGCCGACTAGAGACGGTGGTTGGTGGTAGTTTTGGTTGATGATGGTGGTTCATGCTAGTAGCTAGTAGTGATTGGTAGTGGTGTCGATAATGATTGAGGATGGTGGTGGTGGGTGGTGATAGTTAATAATGACAGGTGGTGGTAGTAGTTGTGACCGAGGAAGGTGGTGGGTGGTGGTGGTAGGTTATAATGATGGGCAGTACCGACTGTGGTTGTTGATGGTGATGGGGTGGTTAGTTGTGGTAGTTGAGGCGGATGAGTGTTGATTATGGGTGAGAATGATATATGGTGATCGGAGTGGAGGGGATAGTGGGTGGTGATGGTCAATAATGGTGGCGGCTATGATTGAGGATGATGGTGGCGTAGTGGTGGTGGTGGTGGTTGAGTATGGTGGTGGTGACATGGTGGTAGTTGATAATGGTAGGCGGTGGCGGCAGTTAATAATGAATATGTGATAGCATCTTAATGAAATTAAGTCTCTGTTATAGATCTTAATCATACAGACCTGTTCAGACTCATTAAGTGGTTGTGAAGTAAAAAAAAAAAAAAACACTTAATGATTAAGATATGAATAATTAGGATTCAGACTTTAAAAACAAACACACTTAATGTCTGAGATCTGAATGATTAAGATCCAGACATCTATTAAGTGCAAACAAATGAGGCCAATCTAAATAGCCGCTCACACAACTGCTTAGAGTAAAAATAACCGAATGTATAACATATGTATAATTCATGTATAATATGTGCATAATCCTATTTAATAATTTATGTATATCAACTAAAAAAAGTGAACAGTTAATCTGACTGTCTTTTTGTGTAACTATTCTCATGAAATAGTATAGGGGAATGGAAGCTAACTCAAACTTCATCATTAATGAAAATGAATGTTAATGAATTCTTTGAGAAAACTTAAAAAAGTAACTGCAGAATATAGTAGTGATAATGATAATAATAACAACCATCTACCAAGAACAAGAAGTTATAGCAAGACAAGTATAAAAAAAAGGGGGGGGGGGGGATCGGGGGGGGGGGGGTAGTCGAGGAGAAGAAAGGAGTAATAGTTAAGTAATTAAATTGGTACGATTTTAAATCAATAAAAATATTACAAGAAGAAAAGATAGAACTATACTAGAAATTCATACATAGATGAATTCAAGGTAGCTTAAACTAAAGATAGTAGAAGAGTTTAAATTCCCCTAAAAT